>NW_023996133.1:0-61233 GCF_015586225.1 Lucilia sericata | reverse complement strand
ACTATATCAGTCTATAGTCTTGATTATAGATCAGTCTATAGTCTTGACTATAGATCAGTCAATAGACTTGACTATAGATCTGTCTATAGTCTTGACTATAGATCAGTCTATAGTCTTGACTATAGATCAGTCTATAGTCTGACTATAGATCAGTCTATAGTCTTGACTATATATCAGTCTATAGTCTCGACTATAGACCAGTCTATAGTCTTGACTATAGATCAGTCTATAGTCTTGACTATAGATCAGTCTATAGTCTTGACTATGGATCAGTCTATGATTTTACTAAAGATCAGTCTATAGTCTTGACTATACGATCACTCTATAGTCTTGACTATAGGCTAGTCTATAGTCATGCCTATAGGTTAGGCTATAGTTGTAAATATTTATTGATGAAAAATAAGTTTTGCAAATTCAAACAACTACCCCCCCCCCCTTCTCCTTGTGTCCTATTCTTATATATTTGTCTATTTGACTAATATCCTTTAAGTTATCTGTTTAATATTATATGACTGTATGTCTGTCTATCTGTCTACTACTTCTTTTGGCCATTTTCATTACATTATTTTGTCTGGCATTAGTTCTTCTCTTGCTGTAGACTCTAAAACCTTTCCTATCAATTCCTTTAAAAATTAACACGTTTTCTAAAAACACCAACTGGTCATTATCCAAAATAGTAGAAAAATTCGCGATTTTTTTGTACAAATTTTTTCTATAATATTTGTTTAATGCTTTGTTATTACGTTAAGTTAACAAAAATAAAATAAAAATATATACAAAAAAAAGAACCAGGCATACCATTTATTACCAACTTATTCCTGTTTTATTTATTATTATTTTTTCCCAATTTTTTTCGCCAACTCTAACGTAAATGCAAACTTTATTTTCGCGTCCCTTAAGCTAAACATAAACCAAAAAAAATATCCACCAAAAATATAAAGACTGATGCTTGAATTTATTACATTCTCACTTCCTTAAACTCACAAGCCAAACGTTAGCGTTTGGCCATTAAAAACACCCATAATAACAGACAGCCTCCAGTATGACTATACTCCTTATTTAAAAGGAACATTCCATAAACAAACAAGCACGGTCCCCCCGCAAACTCCTACCTAATACTTAGTCATTGATTTTGTAGCGAACAACAACAGCAAAAAACTAACAAAAGTACATACGCTGAATTTACGTTTTAATGTTTTGTTACAAACTTCTCTATTCATATAAGGAAAAAAATATCCTGCTGTTTGGTTTTTTTATTATTATTTTCTACTCATTTTTTACTTTTTTTAATTCAATTTATTTTTG
The DNA here is from genome assembly GCF_015586225.1 of Lucilia sericata. NCBI lineage: Eukaryota > Metazoa > Arthropoda > Insecta > Diptera > Calliphoridae > Lucilia > Lucilia sericata. Next base: position 59,928 of record NW_023996133.1, on the reverse strand, counting down.
GATTTATTCACATTTATACACATGAGATTCATTTCCGCTGCTGAGTATTTTTTTCCAACCATTTCTCTAGTTTAAGGTTTTAATTTTTTCTATTTTAGTGCTTGATTATGTGTGTTTGCATGTATTCCTTTTTCGCCATAATATACGCGAAAAAAATGCCAAATATAAATTGTAAGGAATCAATGGTTTTTTTGGGCGAAAGTTTAGGAAGTTACGTTATAAATTTAATGAAAATTGATGAAACAAAAGTTAGTAAAGGTAATTGTGGGTAATATATTAATGAGTCTATACAATATATTTGTTGATGTGATATAGACTCTGTTGTAGGAGGTGTGAAAAAAAGGTTTGTCACAAAAAACCTCAAAGAAATTAAATCTATTTAATTAATTTCCAACAAAAAGGGTTTTTGTGTAAATTTACATTAATTAACAGAAGCTAATGAAAAAACTAAATTTATAATTGATTCTTGTAGAAAAAACAAAATATTTTTTCAAAAAAGGATATTAGGATAGGTATTTTCCAAATAATATTTTAAGAAAAGAAATGTTGAATTGTTAAAATCATACAGTTATACAAATTGTAAGCCAAAATTTAGATTAAAAATTTAAAAAATGTTTGAATAAAAATTCGAAAAAATTCTTCAATATTTTAGTTATATAAACTAGTATTAAATACAAAGTTTTAAGTAAAATTACCATATTGCAAAAAAGGATATTATAAGGATATAGATCAGTCTATAGTGTTGAATATATTCTTGAATATAGATCAATCTATAGTCTTGACTATAGAGGAGTCTATAGTTTAGACTATGGAGGAGTCTATAGTCTTAACTATAGAGAGTCTATAGTCTTGACTGTAGATCATTCTATAGTTTTGACTATAGATCACTCTATAGTCTTGACTATAGATCACTCTATAGTCTTGACATATATCACTATAGTCTTGACTATAGATCACTTTATAGTCTTAACTATAGATCACTCTATAGTCTTGTGTAGAGATCAGCGAGAGAACGAAGGAAGTAAACGAACGAACGAAAGAACGAAACGAACGAACGAACGAAAAAACGAACGAAAACGAAGAAACGAACGAACGAAAATACGAAAAACGAAAGAACGAAAACGAACGAAGAAACGAACGAAGAACGAACGAACGAACGAAACGAAAGAAACGAACGAAACGAACGAACGAAACGAAACGAACGAACGAACGAACGAACGAACGAAGAACGAACGAACGAACTAAACGAAACGAAACAAGAACGAACGAACAACGAACTAACTAACGAACGAACGAAACGACGAACGAACGAACGAAAGAAGAACGAACGAAACGAACGAACGAACGAACGAAAGAACGAAACGAACGAACGAACGAAAAGAACGAAAAACGAACGAACGAACGAAAACGAACGAACGAACGAACGAACGAACGAACGAAAGAACGAACGAACGAACGAACGAACGAACGAACGAACGAACGAAAGAACGAACGAACGAACGAACGAACGAACGAACGAACGAACGAACGAACGAAGACGAACGAACGAACGAAGAAAGAACGAACGAACGAACGAACGAACGAAACGAACGAACGAACGAACGAACGAACGAACAACGAACGAACGAACGAACGAACGAACGAACGAACGAAACGAAACGAACGACGAACGAACGAACGAACGAACGAACGAACAACGAACTAAACTAACGAACTAACGAACGAACGAACGAACGAAACTAACTAACGAACTAACTAACATCTAACTAACTAACTAACGAACTAACTAACTAACGAACTATAACTAACGAACTAACTAACTAAAAACTAACGAACTAACTAACTAACTAACTGACTATCGATCTATCTATCTATCTATCTATCTATCTATCTATCTATCTATCTATATCTATCTAGCTATCTATCTAATCTATCTAATACATCGATCTATCTATCTATCTATCTATCTATCTATCTATCTATCTATCTATCTATCTATCTATTTAACAATTTAACTATATATCTATATAACTGTAATTTTTTTACCCAAACTATTTTTATTTAATTAATTGTCAAATAAAAAATTATATTTTCCTTTTTGTTGCCGTTTTTTGGCTTAACAATTCCTTTTAAGGACAGCATGTTGTTTGGTCAAAACCAACACTAATTAAAACATCATATAAAATTTCATTTTTTATTTTGCCATTTACAACTTTCGTTATACTCATTTTTTCCACAGGAGGAAAAAAAATATTTTCGCTGTCACATTAAAATTAATTTTTATATATAACCCTTGTACCTTAGAAATACAAAAAAATAACAACAATATATTTGTTGGTAACTCAAACCCAAAATGCAATAAGAGATTTTTTACCCCGTTAGCATCTGCTACAAAACCCGCTAAAGAAGACTTTGGCAAAAGCTTAACAATATTGTCTTGTTAATAAAATAATATTTTTTTATAAAGATTTTTTTTCATTCATTATTATTATATTTTGAAGCCCCGTATAGTAAGGGAAACAGGAAAAGCGAAAAAAAAACAATGAAAATTAAGCTTTACATTCTCGAAACAACTATACTTTTAGCTCAAATGTCCTGTATACAAGTAGTTTTTGCAAGTGTGAGTTACAATTTTATATTTTTATATTTTATATTCTTTTTTTTTGGTTTTTGTGTTATAGAATATACAATTTTAGTTAAAAGTTAATGAGACAACATAACTTTTTTTTCCGCTACTACTGCTGTTGAGGTCCTGCATAAAGTATTTCTAGATGAAAGAGTTGGAAAAAAAAATGGAAAAAACGTACGCGAACATATAAATTGTGGTTGTGGTATATAAATGATGCTCACATGGGACCAGGATGTATATGATGGTCTTCAATTCAATGTGAGTTATTTCGAGGAAACATTCATACAATCACACATTTACAAAAACACAAACTCATACTCGTGCAGCAGCAGCAGTAGTAATCAATGTTAACTTTATATTAGAGTGTTGAAAAACAAATGTAAAGTTTGAAGCAAAAAAAAGCAAAAATTATACAATTTTTTTGTTGAAATATAAAAAAAATATAAATATAATATGAATCCTGCAGAAATGTTATACGTCGTTTAACTATAAAATATATAGAGAAATGTAGTAAATTAAAAAAAAGTAACTCAAGAAGGAAAACATGCTAAGGCAAGAAGACAACAATACAGGATCAATTTAAAACAAATTTAGCAAAATTTTTCAATTGAAGAAATTTGTAGATTTATATAAAAAATTTGCACAAATAAAACTTAAAGAAAATTTTCTACACAAAGACAATTTTTAAGAAAATTTTAATATCAAGAAAATTCTGTCCCCCTGACTCTAACGTTTAGCCACCTCTTCTTTAAGTGTTGAAATATTTGCTTAACATTATTTTTAGCATTTTTATATAACATCCTGTGAAACTGCCTTGTTGTCCCTTTTCCCCCAGACCTCATTTTTTTCACTACATCTTTGCCTAATGATTTTCTTGTGCACATTAATTTTCGTGTGAAAAATTCTCGCAAACAAGAAGAAAAAAAATAGAGAGAAAAAAAACTATTGTTGGCTAACACTTTGGCTATATCCTTGGCAGTCTGTGGTATTGGTAACGGATGTGCTGATTTTTACTTGTCGCAGTAAATGGTCGCACAACAAGAAAATACGAAAAAACTAGATGGAAAAAAAGCGGTACAGAACAGAGCAGCATTAGTGTATAGAGATGGTGTCGCGTTTGCATTTGAAATTTATGATTTTGTAGCAAAGGTGACAAGGACAATGGTCATTTATTTTAAAATACATGCACAAGTTTTATATATTTTTTTATGCAGTTTTATGTTTGTATTTTGCTAACACATGTGTTTCGGTTTTTTTCTTCTTCATAGAATAGAAAAACAAAAAGAATAAAGCAAAAGAGAGATTTAATTTTAAAATGATTTATTAAAGGAATAACTTTAGTCTGGACTGTTTATATAAATGATATAGATCTACCTATAATTATGTAGCAGATCAGTCTAAAGTCTTCATTACAGATAATTCTATAGTCCTGACTATAGATCAGTGTATAGTCTTGACTATGAACTAGTCAGAGGTCTTGACTATAGATCAGTCTATAGTCTATAGATTAGTCTATAGTCTTGACTATAGATCAGTCTATAGTGTCGACTTAAGTCTATAGTCTTGACTGTTTATCAGATCTGTCCATAGTCTTGACTATAGATCACTCTATAGTTTTGACTGTAGATCACTCTGTAGTCTTGAATATAGATCATTATATAGTCTGACTATAGATCACTCTATAGTCTTGACTATAGATCACTCTATAGTATTGACTATAGATCACTATATAGATCAGTCTATAGTCTTGACTATAGATCACTATATAGATCAGTCAATAGTCTTGACTATAGATCACTATATAGTCTTGACTATAGATCACTTATAGTCTTGACTATAGATCACTTATAGTCTTGACTTTAGATCGCTCTATAGTCTTGAATATAGATCACTCTAAAGTCTTGACTATAGATCACTCTATAGTCTTGACAATAGACTATAGATTAGTCTATAATCTTGACTATAGATCAGTTTATAGTCTTGACTATAGACCACTCTATAGTCTTGACTATAGATCACTCTATAGTCTTGACTACTGATCACTCTATAGCCTTGACTATAGATCACTCTCTGGTCTTGACATTAGATCACTCTATAGTCTTGACTATAGATTAGTCTATATTCTTGACTATAGATCAGTATATAGTCTTGACTATAGATCAGTATATAGTCTGACTATAGATCAGTATATAGTCTTGACTATATATCAGTCTATAGTCTTGACTATAGATCAGTCTATAGTCTTGACAGTAGGTCACTCTATAGACTTACTATAGATCACTCTATAGTTTTGGACTATATATCCGCCTATAGTCTTGACTAGAGATCAGCCTATAGTCTTGACTACAGATCAGTTGATAGTCTTATCTGTAGATCACTCTGTAGTCCATAGTCTTGATTATGGATACATTTCTGATTATGACTATAACTTTAGATTCATATCAATAGTTTTATAAAGAACAACAGTGTCCTTTCTTTCAGTTGCTTAATCAAATTCAAATCAAATTCCAATATTTAATTTCTACTTAATTATATTGTAAAAAAAACCAACTCTTAATTCTAACTATCTATGATTCTTTTCTCAACAAACGTATTAATTTCAATGTCATAGAAGTCATTAATCAGCGAGCAATAAAAACACTTGTCCTGTGACAGGATAAAATCAGAAAAAAACACTACCACAAGCTCAACAAAACACACAAACCTTACAATAAATAACAATTTAAAACAGTCTCACTCTCAACGAAACTAGCAATTGATGAAAACCTGCAAGATATCAAATCAAATCTAAAATAACTATGAGACAGCCAGTAATGTAGTAAAGGATTCAACTAAACGTTGACATTGTTACAGCAGAATAAAAGCATAATGATAAAATACTTAGAAAAAAGACGTGTTACACAAACATGACATTAAGTTTGTGAAAATGAGCTAAAATCTCGATAAATAAAGAAAGGTTGAAAATAAAATAAAGCTGAATTAAATGATTTGTTGGTTATGAGGAATTTGACAAAATAAGATAAATGACTTTTTTATATTTTTAACATTAACAAAGTAAACATAATGTTTTTAAAGGGGTTTCAAGAAGAGTAAGAGAAAGGTTTAATCTTGGGTTTGTTTCTTTTTTTTTTCAAATTAAGATTTTGTTAAACAATGGTTTTATTTTAACCAAAGTAATGTTATTTAAAGGTTTGTTTCGCTTGTTGTTTTATTCACACATGACTGTTGTCTTTTTACGGTCACTTGTTATATAATATTTGTTGTTGTTTTTTTATTTTTTTGAAAAATTACGCGGTTTTACGCTGTAATGCTTAAGGGTTTAATGTACATTTTGTTTGGTTAATATAAAATAAACATTAACCCATCTTGGTAAAAAAAAGTAAAGTTAAGGTTTTAAGAAAAAAATACTATAATCTTAGTTTCCGAAGAAAGGGTATGAAAGAAATTTTGTTAACAAACAATTTAAAAATAAAAAATATTTGAACTTATTTAAAATTTGCTAAAATTAAGGATAAAATATTATTTATAAAATTTTATCATGTTGAAAATACAAATTAAAAAATTTTAATAATTTTTATAAAAAAGGATATATGAGAAACTTTTTTGTTAAACAAAATTTTACAAAATAAGTACGCATGTTGAAAGCTCTTTAAAAACCACAAATTGTAACTACAAAAATTTTGAAAAAATTTAAATTTTTTTAAGAAAAATTTTAAAAATATAAAAAAATTAAAAAATTCTTTAACTTATTTCTTAAGCTTTTAAAAACAAATGTATCATAAATGTATCACAATTTTAATTAGAAACATTTTATTAAAAAAAGGATATATGAAAAAGTTTTTTGTTGAATAAAAATTTTCATTTGTTAATAACGATTCTCAAAGTCTTTTTAAAGTCACAAATTGTAACCCTATTATTTATACTATACTAACTACATTTCCACTTAAAGAAACTAATAAAATATTTTTACTCAACTGTTATTATAAAACAAATCTTTTTCATATATTTTCTCACTAATTGCAAGTTTATTTAATATATAAAACAAAAAAGAAAGAAAAAGCAATGTTCACCTGCTTATTCAAATATTATTATAAAATTTTTAGCAATTCATGTTAAATGAAAAGTGTGCTCCAAAAAAAAAACACATGAGAAAAAATGTAAAAAATAAAGAAAGAAGTTATATAAAACTAAAGTACTTTATACAATCTACGTAAATTAAATAAAAATATATACTATACTTTTTTAAGTACATACAGTCTACATTTGTACCTAACTAACTACATATGAATTTCTATATAAATATATAAAAAAAATTAGTTTATGTTTAGAGAAAATCTAAAAAAAAGCTAACGGAATGGTAAAAATGTAATTACTGTAGCCGGCTACAGTTCTACCAAGTTTATGTTGCTCTTTATAAGCCTGTTTTTTTTTTTAATATGAATATATTTTTATTTAAGGTGACTCCCACCTTGTTGACGCTTTAGTTTTTTTGGGAATGGAAATTTGTTGGTTTGTTTTTCACGTGCCTGCATATGTAAGAATATATTTTTTTTATGTTATAAAACTAATTGCTTTTTTTAAAGTGGCAAAAGAAAAAATTTAGCTATTTTTTAAAAGAAACAAAAAAATACTATTTTAAAAAGTTTAGAAAAACGCTAAAATGTTGTAACCAACAAAAATGTTGGTAGGTGAGGTGCAAAAGGACTTTCAGAGCAAATGATTTAAATGAAAAGTCTGATTGAATATCAAGTAATTATGGAGTTAGTTAGTCAGTTAGTTAGTTAGTTAGTTAGTTAGTTAGTCAGTTAGTTAGTAGTAGTTAGTAGTTAGTTAGTTAGTTAGTTAGTTAGTTAGTTAGTTAGTTAGTTAGTTAGTTAGTTAGTTAGTTAGTAGTTAGTAGTTAGTTAGTTAGTTAGTTAGTTAGTTAGTTAGTAGTTAGTTAGTTAGTTAGTTAGTTAGTTAGTAGTAGTAGTTAGTTAGTTAGTTAGTTAGTTAGTTAGTAGTAGTTAGTTAGTTAGTTAGTTAGTTAGTTAGTTAGTTAGTTAGTTAGTTAGTTAGTTAGTTAGTTAGTTAGTTAGTTAGTTAGTTAGTTAGTTAGTTAGTTAGTTAGTTAGTTAGTTAGTTAGTTAGTGATTAGTGTTAGTTAGTTAGTAGTTAGTTAGTTAGTTAGTAGTTAGTTAGTTAGTTAGTTAGTTAGTTAGTTAGTTAGTTAGTTAGTTAGTTAGTAGTTAGTTAGTTAGTTAGTTAGTTAGTTAGTTAGTTAGTTAGTTAGTTAGTTAGTTAGTTAGTTAGTTAGTTAGTTAGTAGTTAGTTAGTTAGTTAGTTAGTTAGTAGTTAGTTAGTTAGTTAGTTGGTTAGTTAGTTAGTTAGTTAGTAGTTAGTTAGTAGTTAGTTAGTTAGGTAGTTAGTTAGTTAGTTAGTTAGTTAGTTAGTTAGTTAGTTAGTTAGTTAGTTAGTAGGTTAGTTAGTTAGTTAGTTAGTTAGTTGTTAGTTAGTTAGTTAGTTAGTAGTTCGTTAGTTAGTTAGTAGTTAGTTAGTTAGTTAGTTAGTTAGTTAGTTAGTTAGTTAGTAGTTAGTTAGTTAGTTAGTTAGTTAGTTAGTTAGTTAGTTAGTTAGTTAGTAGTTAGTTAGTTAGTTAGTTAGTTAGTTAGTTAGGTTAGTTGTTAGTTAGTTAGTTAGTTAGTTAGTTAGTAGTAGTTAGTAGTTAGTTCGTAGTTAGTTAGTTTAGTTAGTTAGTTAGTTAGTTAGTAGTTAGTAGTTAGTTAGTTAGTTAGTTAGTTAGTTAGTAGTAGTTAGTTATTAGTTAGTTAGTTAGTTAGTTGTTAGTTAGTAGTTAGTTAGTATTAGTTAGTTAGGTAGTTAGTTAGTTAGTTAGTTAGTTAGTTAGTTAGTTAGTTAGTTAGTTAGTAGTATTAGTTAGTTAGTTAGTCGTTAGTTAGTAGTTAGTAGTTAGTTAGTAGTTAGTTAGTAGTTAGTTAGTTAGTTAGTTAGTTAGTTAGTTAGTTAGTTAGTTAGTTAGTTAGTTAGTTAGTTAGTTAGTTAGTTAGTTAGTTAGTTAGTTAGTTAGTTAGTTAGTTAGTAGTTAGTTAGTAGTTAGTTAGTAGTTAGTTAGTTAGTTAGTTAGTTAGTTAGTTAGTTAGTTAGTTAGTTAGTTAGTTAGTTAGTTAGTTAGTTAGTTAGTTAGTTAGTTAGTTAGTAGTTAGTTAGTTAGTTAGTTAGTTAGTTAGTTAGTTAGTTAGTTAGTTAGTTAGTTAGTTAGTTAGTTAGTTAGTTAGTTAGTTAGTTAGTTAGTTAGTTAGTTAGTAGTTAGTTAGTAGTTAGTTAGTTAGTTAGTAGTTAGTTAGTTAGTTAGTTAGTTAGTAGTTAGTTAGTTAGTTAGTTAGTTAGTTAGTTAGTTAGTTAGTTAGTTAGTTAGTTAGTTAGTTAGTTAGTTAGTAGTTAGTTAGTTAGTTAGTTAGTAGTTAGTTAGTTAGTTAGTTAGTAGTTAGTTAGTTAGTAGTTAGTAGTTAGTTAGTTAGTTAGTTAGTTAGTTAGTTAGTTAGTTAGTTAGTTAGTTAGTTAGTTAGTTAGTTAGTTAGTTAGTAGTTAGTTAGTTAGTAGTTAGTTAGTTAGTTAGTTAGTAGTTAGTTAGTTAGTTAGTAGTTAGTTAGTTAGTTAGTTAGTTAGTTAGTTAGTTAGTTAGTTAGTTAGTTAGTTAGTTTAGTTAGTAGTTAGTAGTTAGTAGTTAGTTAGTTAGTTAGTTAGTTAGTTAGTTAGTAGTAGTTAGTTAGTTAGTAGTTAGTTAGTTAGTTAGTTAGTTAGTAGTTAGTTAGTTAGTTAGTTAGTAGTTAGTTAGTTAGTTAGTTAGTTAGTTAGTTAGTTAGTTAGTTAGTTAGTTAGTTAGTTAGTAGTTAGTTAGTTAGTAGTTAGTTAGTTAGTTAGTTAGTTATTAGTTAGTTAGTTAGTTAGTTAGTTAGTTAGTTAGTTAGTTAGTTAGTTAGTAGTAGTTAGTTAGTTAGTTAGTAGTAGTTAGTTAGTTAGTTAGTTAGTTAGTTAGTTAGTTAGTTAGTTAGTTAGTTAGTTAGTTAGTTAGTTAGTTAGTAGTTAGTTAGTTAGTTAGTTAGTTAGTTAGTTAGTTAGTTAGTTAGTTAGTTAGTAGTTAGTTAGTAGTTAGTTAGTTAGTTAGTTAGTTAGTTAGTAGTTAGTTAGTAGTTAGTTAGTTAGTTAGTTAGTTAGTTAGTTAGTTAGTTAGTTAGTTAGTTAGTTAGTTAGTTAGTTAGTTAGTTAGTTAGTTAGTTAGTTAGTTAGTTAGTTAGTTAGTTAGTTATTAGTTAGTTAGTTAAATGCTATCTCAACTCAACATTCTACAATCCCAAAAGGAAATCCTTTATTATAATAAATATTTGTAAATAATAACAAATAATTTATGTATAAATTCATTATCAACTCATTTTACTAATGAACTCTTTACAATAATTTTAAACTCATTATATTATTAAATCTGCAAACACATACATGCATACTCTTACAGTCAGACAACCTTATCAACAAAATAATAATTTACAAATTATCAATAAACATCCGGTCCGGTCCAATGGTCAACAACCAAATACATTTGGTTACTCGGGTTTTTCATACTCGTTTCGTTTTAATTTTTTTTTTTTGCCAACAACAAATTCATAATTGTATTAATAACTGTAAAAATAATTGTAATAATATTTGTAATGAGTATAAAATCGTACATGAGGAAAGATTGTGGCCAATTGTGGCAAAATGCAACTATCAATGGTCTGGCATCAAATATGGTTGACAGGTCAAATATGTTTTGTACGCGAATGCTGTATGTTTAAGTTTCAATTTATGAAATTATAATTGAAAATTATAGTTAAAATATGAATATAAATTTTAATTGAGTTTCATTTAATATATATATTTTTTAATTACCTTGGTAATGTGTGTTTTTGCCAGTAGATATATTTATACATTTTAACACCTTTAGTATGTAAAACGCAGTAGTTTGTTGCATAAATACTTGCTGTGAATAGGTTATAATGTGAATGTATGTTTGTGTGATTTACGCAAACACACACTTATTTAAGGATTTTACATTTTATTGCATGTGAAAGTATGTGCACACTTTATACCACAAATACCACAAATTACACTGCAGTACGGATTTTCAAATGTGTTGCATAATATGTGTTAAACTATTCATTTATAGCCTTGATTATACTCATACACCTTAGTAGCTATGTATGTGTTTTGTTCTAAAGGATATTTGTATAAAAAGTATTTTAAAAATGAGACCATTAGTTATTCGGTGCTTGATGGTCAATATTGTATATAATTTGTTAATAGTTAAGTAAATACGAATAACATCTTGCTATAAGGTCGATCCTTTTTAATCAGTTAGTAAAAGCTATTTGTTCTCTCCATTTGCTGCACCCTGTATCTTATTTAATATTCTCATTATTTGAAATATTGGTTTGGTAGGCATTTGTTTGTTACACATTTGTGGTTTCCTACAACCAGTACAGTGTTAAAGGTGTTAATAATTTGATTAATATTATATAATTTTATAGCAGAGATAATTTTGTCAAACTGGTGATAAAGTAGGATATTGGAATTGAATTGAGAATGTTTGTATTAACTTAAATTATAATAGACAATAAAACTATTAACTAACAAAACAAAACTACAACTAACTAACTACCAACTAAAACTAACGAACTAACACTAAAACTAACTAAAGAAAGAACGAACTAACTACGAAAGACAGACAACAACGAAAACGAACGAACGAAACAACGACTAACGAACTAACTAAAACTAACAGAAACGAACGAACTAACGAACAACGAAAACGAACACGACTAAAAACGAAAACGAACGAACGAACGAACGAAAGAACATAACGAAACGAACACCTGAACGAACGAACGAACGAACTAAAACGATAACGAATACGAACGAACGAACGAAACTAACTAAATAAACGAACGAAACAACGAACAAGACGAAACTAACGGAACTAAGAACGAAGAAACGACTAACGACTAACGAACTAACAACTAAAACTAACTAACGAACAACTAACGAACCTAACTAACTAACTAACTGAACTACTAACTAACTAACTAACTAACTAACTAAACTAAACACTAACTAACTACCTAACTAACTAACTAACTAACTAACTAACTAACTAACTAACTAACTAACTAACTACTACTAACTACTAACTAACTAACTAACTACTAACTAACTAACTAACTAACTAACTAACTAACTACTACTAACTACTAACTAACTAACTAACTAACTACTAACTAACTAACTACTAACTAACTAACTAACTAACTAACTAACTACTAACTAACTAACTAACTAACTAACTAACTAACAACTAACTACTACTACTACTAACTAACTAACTAACTAACTAACTAACTAACTAACTAACTACTAGCTAACTAACTACTAACTACTAACTTTCTAACTATCTAACTAACTAACTAACTACTAACTAACTAACTAACTAACTAACTAACTACTAACTAACTAACTAACTAACTACTAACTAACTAACTAACTAACACTAACTAACTAACTAACTAACTAACTAACTAACTAAACTACTACTAACTACTAACTAACTAACTAACTAACTAACTAACTACTAACTAACTAACTAACTACTACTAACAAACTAACTAACTAACTAACTACTAACTAACTACCTAACATACTAACTAACTAACTAACTAACTAACTAACTACTAACTAACTAACTAACTACTAACTAACTACTAACTAACTAACTAACTAACTAACTCACTAACTCACTAACTCACTAACTCACTAACTACCCTAACTAACCCCCTCATTCATAAAACAACATTTTATTTTATACATTTTAGTGTATAAAGCCATAGTTTCCATACAAAATTTGTTTTATAAATCGTTTATAACATAAAAATTTGCTTATGAATAAGACCTTAAATGTTGTTTTAATAAATTACATTCGTCCTTAAGTACATGACATTTGTTTTTAATTCAATAATGTCCACATTTTAAAATTTCAACAATAAAATCCTTTCATTTTTCTTTAAATCACGTAAACTAATATTTTTCCAAAAATTTCCCCAAAAGTTGGACAAAAAATTCTGTTAAAAATTCCTTCTTTTCAGCAGCATTTTATTCTACCTAAACAAACAAATAAAATATAGAAAAAATTTTATATTTTTAATAACAACTAAATACAATGACAAACAATATTATTAAATATAATAACACCTAAATTATCATATTAAACAACAACATTATAACCTTTTGTGTAAGCACACTTAAACTCTCTTCTCACCCTCTAAACATAACAAAAATCTAACCCATTTTTTAGACAACGATTCGTAAAGAATAAAATAAATAAAAACATAAGTATTTACACAATAAATGCGTTTATTTTTGTCTATAGCAGAATATCAAGAAAAAAAAATACACCTTAATTACAAATATTTAAGTGTCCTTTGTAAACAGACAATAACAGCTAGCAAAAGATAATGTTTGTTGTTGTTGTTTTTCTAAAGGTATTCTCAGATACTTTTAGTAATTTTCCCTTCTAAGTATGTTCATTCATGCCTAGAGTTGTGGAAAAAAACGCTAATAATGTCACGAATAAGCTTACATTTTAATTTATAATTAAATTATTTTGTTGTCCTTATTGTAGTCTTTATAGTTGTTTTTTCTATTTTATTATTATTTTCTTTATTGTGTTGGTAATTACTTCATTAATTTCATGTATTATTCAGCGTAATTTTATTTAATTTTCTCTGCTATTTATAAAACTCATACTTTTTATCCTTTAAGGATATTTTAATAGTTTGTTGTAGTTGCGTGCTCTTTAGTTTAAACAATAAATAAATAGCTATTAGTATGTAAATTTTCATATTGAAAATGTCATAATTAAATGTCATTAACTTTTAATAATGTTTGATGTTAATTTTCAAAAGAAGACAAAACAACAAAGACTAAACAAAGTGTGTTAAGGTTAATTGTATTGATTTCAATTTGTTTGGAGTTTTGTGGCATAATAGAGTTATTGTAGACTTATTTATTTAGATTAAGCGATAGTGTGGTATTGTGAATAAATAACAATCCTACATAAGTGTTTTAGAAATCAAAGGACTTTGGAGCCTTTGAATTAAATGATAAATAGTTTATTTTATACCTACGATATGTCAATTAAATTTATAATTAAGAATTTTGAAAAAAGTTTTCAAAATAGCCTTATTCTGCAATTCCTCCCATATATCCTTTTTTAATATTTTTCGAAAAATATAGAAAAAGTTTTTAATTTAATATAGTTTATATTATTTAAAAATTTTAATTAAAAAACTAAAATTAATCTAAAAATCATTCTACTATTCTTTGTCCTCAATAGTTACAAAATTTATTTTATTGCCACAACATGTGGTTAATGATCATAATTAAGAATTTTTCAAAAATTTCCAGAAATCTTAATTTTTCTTAAAGTCCGTTATATATCCTTTTTTTTAATTTTTTGAAAATTGCCAAAAAGTGTTAATTTTTTGTTAAAATAATAAATTCAAACATATAATGGTGATATTTATTAAATTTAAAGGACTTTATAAGCAATTAATTGCTTATTTTTCAAAATATATTGAAATTTTTCTTAGTTTTTGTTTTGAAAATTTCAATTATTTTTGGCTTACAATACGCTAATTATTATTAATAATAAGAATCAGAAGAAATATTTAAAAAAATTTAGATTTTTGAAAATTGTGTCACGTATCCTTTTTTGGCAATTAATAATTTTTTACTTATTCTGAGCTTACAATATCTTATTTATGATATACATTATGAATAGAAAGGAAAATCATAATAAAATTGTATCTACAGAAACTTTTTCACATGTCCTTTTTTAGTTTAGAAAAATTACAAATATTTTGAGCTTAACACAAGCTAATATCTTGACCTCATAAGAATCGAGTGAAATACTTTAAAAAAATTTGATCTTAACATATCTTCCTGCATGTCCTTTTTATAATTGTTTGCAAAACTTGCTAAAATCTTAATAAATTCCATAAAACAAAAGTTTTCCTGAGAATATCATCAAAAAATACCAGAATTTTTTGCTAAAAATGACTTTAATAACTAACAAATTCGGTAATAATTTTAAGAATTTAATAATTTTAAGAATTTCAATTTGTTTAAGAGTGTATTAAGTACAGATTACTAAAAATTTTCTTAAAATTAGCATTTTTTGAAAAAGCTGCACTAATGTCCTTTTTTATAACTTTTTCAAATTGTCTATTTTTATGATAAATAATCGAAATTAAGACATAAAGATATGGGCTTATAGAGGATTAAATCGCTTAAATGTAAATATTTAAATCTACTTTCATAAAATTTTGAAAAATTAACAGATATCCTGGAAAAAATATAAAATTTTTCGCTTACAATATGTAAAAGAGTGTAATTAACATAAATAGTTAAAATTTTTTTTGAAATTTTTAATTTTTAAATATGTAGCGTAATGTCCTTTTTTCATAAATTGAAATATTGTCTCAAAAATGCCCAATTTAAGTCGGAATGATCATTCAACTGCATTAGTTCTTAAACCTATTTGTTAAAAAAGCATTTAAAAACTAATAAATTTTAAAAAATCTCAATATTTTAATAATTTATGAAATTGGGTCAAAAAAGTGTAGTTTGTAAAAAAAAAATACTTATATTTCTTTCTTACAATTTGTTAAAGAGTATATTAAGAACAGATTATTAAAAATTTTCATAAAATTTTTATTTTTCAAGAACCAGACCTAATGTCCTTTTTTCATAATTTGTAAAAATGTTCTTTTTTAAAGTTAGATGATAAAGCAATGGCATTAATACTTAAATATATTGACTTATAGAGAAGTAAAAGTCCTTATCTGTAAAAAATTCTATCTGTTTTCTTAATATTCCGAAATTCTGAAAAAATAACTAATTACTGGAAAAAGATTTCTATTTTTATCTTACAATATGTAAAATAGTGTAGTTAACATAGATCATTAAATTTTTATAATTTTTTTATTTTTTAAGTATGCTGCCTAATATCCTTTTTTCTTAGATTTGAGTATTGACTCAAAAATCATCATTACAACTTAAATGATGAAAAAACTGCATTAGTACTTAAAATATTGAGATTAAAAGCATTTAAAGGTAAATAAATTAAAAAAAAATCTTACTTTCTTTAATAGTTTTAGGAATTGTGTACTAAAAATTTTTTGTTTTAGAAAAACTTCTTATATTTTTGGCTTACAATTTGTAAAATAGTGAAGTAAATACAGATTATAAAAAATTTTCATCAAAGTTTTATTTTTAAAGAAGCTGGCCTAAAGTCCTTTTTTCCAAGTTATTCAAAATTGTCTGTTTTAACGTAAAATGATAAAGAAACTGTATTAATAACTAAAAATATTAGATTATAGAGATTTAAAGGTCCTTTTTATGATCGTCATACATCCATTTCCATTTTAGAATTTTATTAAAACTTTTAACAATCATTTCCGCTTTCTATATTACTGCTACTAAACGCCATCATTGTTTTAAGCTTACTAAACTGTTACTAAATAATTTCTAGTTTTCAGTCTCAAAAAGAAAAACTCAAAAAGCTTTTTTTTATACATTACACTGCTCCTCTGGCCCCAACAAATTTATACACATAAGCTCCAATACAAAACAACAACTATACAGCCACACTAAAAAAATCTAAAGTAAAAACAAGCCAAAAAAACGTGTCTCTTAAAACAACTCTTACCCACAAATTTGTTGGAAAAAATATAAAAACAAGTTTTTATTACGCTCTTTTTAATACTCTTTTTATGCCACAATAAATTGCTTGACGCAGCAGAGCAGTTGCAGAGCCAGATAAGCAGTGAAAAAAAAATTGTAAAAAGCACGTGCAATTTTGTGTTGTTCGTTGTTTTTGGTGGCAAAGCTTTTTTTATTACAACAAGAACAAGACAAGATGTAAGCGACAGCAAAAGCAACAACAAAGAGATGGAGAATGTTGAAAAAATGTAAATAAAAACCTGAACGAGAAACAATACAACAAAGAAACTTAAAGAGTTGTGTTTTCAGTGCAAGAGTTCCCTTTTTGAGTGCCGGTATGCTGCTAAAGCCCCAACAGAACAGTTATGAGCTGTAACAACTCTGCCACAGAGCTGTTTTTATATACACAAGTGGCTACTATAGAAGGTCTTGCTTATTTTCTTGTTTCTTTTTCTACAATTTTCTTTTTGTTTTAACATTCGTAACAATTTTTCTGATTGGTTGTTAAAAGGCGGGTTTGGTGTATGTACAAAAACAACTAACTACAGCAACCCACCTTTTTTTCTAGTTGAAACAACAACAAGTCACTATATATTAAAGACAACAACATATACTAAGTATGTACAAGTTGTAGTAGAAGTAGTTTGAGTTTTAGAAAACAAAAAATAAGCACATATTTAGTAAGCAACTCATACCAATTGCATGAGAGCATTCTGCTTACAGTACATAGTGCTAAGTATGATAAAAAAATGGATTTGACGGTGGTTTTGATGGGAGAATGTACACGTATGTATATTTGTTGAATAGTTTTTGTTGCAGTATCTTATTAACGCATAAAAGAAAACAACAATAACTTTATGCATATTAGAAATTTCACAACCCGCCCACTAGAAACCCTATGAATCAAAATTGGTGGCTTAGCAAAAAGTTTTCTACTAAAACTACTAGACTATAGACGATACTATATGCTGGAACTGTAGATTATACTATAGACTAGACTATTGTCTAGACTAGATTATTGTCTAGAACTATAGACTAGTCTAGACAATAGTCTAGTCTATGGTATAATATAGATTATAGTCTAGACTATAGACTAGACTAGAGACTAGACTATAGACTAGACTATAGACATAGACTATATAAACTAGACTATAGACAGCTAGACTAGACTATAGACTAGACTAGACTAGACCTATAGACTAGACTATAGACTAGACTAGAGACTAGACTATAGACTAGACTATAGACTAGCTATAGACTAGACTATAGGACTAGACTAGACTAGACTATAGACTATAACTAGACTATAGACTAGACTATAGACTAGACTATAGACTAGACTATAGACTAGACTATAGACTAGACTATAGACTAGACTATAGACTAGACTATAGACTAGACTATAGACTAGACTATAGACTAGACTATAGACTAGACTATAGACTAGACTATAGACTAGACTATAGACTAGACTATAGACTAGACTATAGACTAGACTATAGACTATAGACTAGACTATAGACTAGACTATAGACTAGACTATAGACTAGACTATAGACTAGACTATAGACTAGACTATAGACTAGACTATAGACTAGACTATAGACTTGACTATAGACTAGACTATAGACTTGACTATAGACTAGACTATAGACTAGACTATAGACTAGACTATAGACTAGACTATAGACTACACTATAGACTAGACTATAGACTAGACTATAGACTAGACTATAGACTAGACTATAGACTAGACTATAGACTAGACTATAGACTAGACTATAGACTAGACTACTAGACTAGACTATGACTAGACTATGACTAGACTATAGACTAGACTAATTGACTAGACTAAGACTAGACTTAGACTAGACTATAGACTAGACTATAGACTAGACTATAGACTAGACTATAGACTAGACTATAGACTAGACTATAGACTAGACTGTAGACTAGACTATAGACTAGGACTATAGACTAGACTATAGACTAGACTATAGACTAGACTATAGACAGACTATAGACTAGACTATAGACTAGACTATAGACTAGACTATAGACTAGACTATAGACTAGACTATAGACTAGACTATAGACTAGACTATAGACTATAGACTATGAGACTAGACTATAGACTAGCTATAGACTAGACTATAGGACTAGACTATAGACTAGACTATAGACTAGACTAGTAGCTAGACTATAGGACTAGCACTATAGACTAGACTATAGACTAGACATAGACTAGACTATAGACTAGACTATAGACTACGGACTATAGACTAGACTATAGACTAGACTATAGACTAGACTATAGACTAGACTAGACTATAGACTAGACTATAGACTAGACTATAGACTAGACTAGACTATAGACTAGACTAGACTAGACTATAGACTAGACTAGACTATAGACTAGACTAGACTATAGACTAGACTAGACTAGACTAGACTAGACTAGACTAGACTAGACTAGACTAGAAGACTAGACTAGACTATAGACCACACTATAGACTACACTATAGACTAGACTATAAACAAGACTATAGACTAAACTGTAGACAAGACTACATAATAGATTCTAGACCAGACTAAAGACCAGAATATAGTCCAAAATAGACTATAGTCTAAAATCGAAAACTGAACCAGAACTGAACTGGATATAGAAGAGAGTAAAGTCCGGATTATGCTCCTAGACTACACTATAGACTAGAACTGAACTAGAACTGAACTAGAACTAGAACTGAACTAGAACTGAACTAGAACTGAACTAGAACTGAACTAGAACTGAACTAGAACTGAACTAGAACTGAACTAACTAGAACTGACTAGAACTGAACTAGAAACTGAACTAGAACTGAACTAGAACTGAACTAGAACTGAACTAGAACTGAACTAGAACTGAACTAGAACTGAACTAGAACTGAACTAGAACTGAACTAGAACTGAACTAGAACTGAACTAGAACTGAACTAGACTGAACTAGAACTGAACTAGAACTGAACTAGAACTGAACTAGAACTGAACTAGAACTGAACTAGAACTGAACTAGAACTGAACCTAGAACTGAACTAGAACTGACCATAGAACTGAACTAGAACTGAACTAGATCTGAACTAGAACTAAACTAGATCTGAACTAGAACTGATCTAGATCTGAGCTAGATCTGAACTAGAACGAAACTATTATATAACGAAGTTATAGAGTACTGTGTATAATGAGCTACAACTCTAAGTTAGTTAATGTTACTCATATATCCAGGCATTTGAAATCATTCCATCTCTTTTTCACTCTTTAAAATCCAAGCAACAATATCTAAAAAACTACAGCATTATATTAACTAACACACTCGAATTACCGTAACTAAACATGTTGTTGTTTTGTTTTTCTCTTTTTTCGCTTCAACTCTCCTCTCATTTCGTCCTGTTGTTTTGTTTCCTGTTACTATCATTTTACATAACATTTTTGCGTATATTTATGTTAATCACAGTACGTTCCATGTATGTGTAGCTCACAATTTTTTTTTTGATTTTTTGCTCCTCTTATATGAGAGGCTGCGTGGTATTTACAAGAGGCCGCCTATTTTTTCAATTTCTTATATACTTTTACACACACATATAAACTCATACATACTTATTATCCTGATTGCTAACATTCATATGTGTGCATGTGATTTTTTCTATGCCGTTAGTTTAGTCCTCATACGCCTTTCCTAACGACGTTAAAAAAATGTTGTATACGTTTTAATTTGTTATTTTTTCATTATTCGTTTCGTTATGTATTTTTTTCCCTTTTTGATATTATTCAGCCTGTGTGTATTTTTTATCATTTTCTAAAACGTTTCGTTTTTTTTTTCCAACTATTTTAGTTATGCATGTTAGAGTTAGTATGGGGTTTATCAGTTTGTATTTGTGTGCTTTTCATATACTTGTATGTGTTTAGTTTTTAATTTAAAACCACTTTTAATTGCACTTTTTTCTAACGTTGTATTTACTAGTGTTGGCTGAAGAAGGATTCTTTTTTTTATAGCTTTTTTACTGTAAAATGTTTCAATTATGGTTGGCACAAGAACACAGAGTAGATAAGTTGAAATATAAAATATTAACAAAAAAAACATGAAATGAAAACAAACTTGTAATTAAAAGGTCTAAAAGAGTAGATTTTAACCTTCTTAGGTATTTATTAAAAATTTTATTTATTTTAATATTTGTAGATTGAAAAAAATTCAGTTCTATTTCAGTTCTAGTTCAGTTCTAGTTCAGTTCTTGTTCAGTTCTAGTTCAGTTCTAGTTCAGTTCTAGTTCAGTTCTAGTTCAGTTCTAGTTCAGTTCAGTTCTAGTTCAGTTCAGTTCAGTTCTAGTTCAGTTCTAGTTCAGTTCTAGTTCAGTTCAGTTCTAGTTCAGTTCTAGTTCAGTTCTAGTTCAGTTCTAGTTCAGTTCTAGTTCAGTTCTAGTTCAGTTCTAGTTCAGTTCTAGTTCAGTTCTAGTTCAGTTCTAGTTCAGTTCTAGTTCAGTTCTAGTTCAGTTCTAGTTCAGTTCTAGTTCAGTTCTAGTTCAGTTCTAGTTCAGTTCTAGTTCAGTTCTAGTTCAGTTCTAGTTCAGTTCTAGTTCAGTTCTAGTTCAGTTCTAGTTCAGTTCTAGTTCAGTTCTAGTTCAGTTCTAGTTCAGTTCTAGTTCAGTTCTAGTTCAGTTCTAGTTCAGTTCTAGTTCAGTTCTAGTTCAGTTCTAGTTCAGTTCTAGTTCAGTTCTAGTTCAGTTCTAGTTCAGTTCTAGTTCAGTTCTAGTTCAGTTCTAGTTCAGTTCTAGTTCAGTTCTAGTTCAGTTCAGTTCTAGTTCAGTTCAGTTCTAGTTCAGTTCTAGTTCAGTTCTAGTTCAGTTCTAGTTCAGTTCTAGTTCAGTTCTAGTTCAGTTCTAGTTCAGTTCTAGTTCAGTTCTCTAGTTCAGTTCTAGTTCAGTTCTAGTTCAGTTCTAGTTCAGTTCTAGTTCAGTTCTAGTTCAGTTCTAGTTCAGTTCTAGTTCAGTTCTAGTTCAGTTCTAGTTCAGTTCTAGTTCAGTTCTAGTTCAGTTCTAGTTCAGTTCTAGTTCTAGTTCAGTTCTAGTTCAGTTCTAGTTCAGTTCTAGTTCAGTTCTAGTTCAGTTCTAGTTCAGTTCTAGTTCAGTTCTAGTCCAGGTCTAGTTCAGTTCTAGTTCAGTTCCAGTTCATTTCTAGTTCAGTTCTAGTTCAGTTCTAGTTCAGTTCTAGTTCAGTTCTAGTTCGGTTCTAGTTCAGTTCTAGTTCAGTTCTAGTTCAGTTCTAGTTCAGTTCTAGTTCAGTTCTAGTTCAGTTCTAGTTCGGTTCTAGTTCAGTTCTAGTTCTAGTTCAGTTCTAGTTCAGTTCTAGTTCGGTTCTAGTTCAGTTCTAGTTCAGTTCTTTCTCTCTGTTCAGTTCTAGTTCAGTTCTAGTTCAGTCTAGTTCAGTTCTAGTTCAGTTCTAGTTCAGTTCTAGTTCAGTTCTAGTTCAGTTCTAGTTCAGTTCTAGTTCAGTTCTAGTTCAGTTCTAGTTCAGTTCTAGTTCAGTTCTAGTTCAGTTCTAGTTCAGTTCTAGTTCAGTTCTAGTTCAGTTCTAGTTCAGTTCTAGTTTAGTTCTAGTTCAGTTCTAGTTCAGTTCTAGTTCAGTTCTAGTTCAGTTCTAGTTCAGTTCTAGTTCAGTTCTAGTTCAGTTCTAGTTCAGTTCTAGTTCAGTTCTAGTTCAGTTCTAGTTCAGTTCTAGTTCAGTTCTAGTTCAGTTCTAGTTCAGTTCTAGTTCAGTTCTAGTTCAGTTCTAGTTCAGTTCTAGTTCAGTTCTAGTTCAGTTCTAGTTCAGTTCTAGTTCAGTTCTAGTTCAGTTCTAGTCCAGTTCTAGTTCAGTTCTAGTTCAGTTCCAGTTCATTTCTAGTTCAGTTCTAGTTCAGTTCTAGTTCAGTTCTAGTTCAGTTCTAGTTCAGTTCTAGTTCAGTTCTAGTTCAGTCTTTCAGTTCAGTTCTAGTTCAGTTCTAGTTCAGTTCTAGTTCGGTTCTAGTTCAGTTCTAGTTCAGTTCTAGTTCAGTTCTAGTTCAGTTCTAGTTCAGTTCTAGTTCAGTTCTAGTTCAGTTCTAGTTCAGTTCTAGTTCAGTTCTAGTTCAGTTCTAGTTCAGTTCTAGTTCAGTTCTAGTTCAGTTCTAGTTCAGTTCTAGTTCAGTTCTAGTTCAGTTCTAGTTCAGTTTAGTTCAGTTCTAGTTCAGTTCTAGTTCAGTTCTAGTTCAGTTCTAGTTCAGTTCTAGTTCAGTTCTAGTTCAGTTCTAGTTCAGTTCTAGTTCAGTTCTAGTTCAGTTCTAGTTCAGTTCTAGTTCAGTTCTAGTTCAGTTCTAGTTCAGTTCTAGTTCAGTTATAGTTCAGTTCTAGTTCAGTATTAGGATTGTTCTACATAGTATTTTTTGAGTAAAGATCAAATTTTAAAAATAAATTAGGTTGGATTTCTCATAAAGCTAATGTAATATAATATAAAGTCCCATGTAATTAAAGTAAAAATCTAATGTTCATCTTTTAAAATTTTCAGATTATTATAACAAAAGCCCATTGATTGGAATAGATACAAAAACGCTATAATGTGCGTAAAATTAAATGAAAATACATATTTAGATGCTGAAGTAGGAAGAGCATAGATTGGATATAAGAACAAAACGGCCCACATAAACAAACCTCATGGTACAACGGGCCCACAATAACAACCCACAATATGTGCGTTAAGCTGATTGGTTGGCTGGTGAGTAAACTACACTTATATGCACATACATTTATGCAATATGTATATATACTACCACCACTACTATAACTATAAACTTATATAAGTAGGGAAAAAACAATAACAATACATGGAAAATGAGCATAGTAATATACAATGAGAATGTATATAATATAAATGAATACACATTAAAAATACTTGTTTTTATATGTGTGTGTGTTTAAAAATGAGAGTGTAATTGTGTGTGTATACTTTTAGCAGTATGAGTATATTTAAAAACCACAATAATAACTACAATGAAAGTACCACCTCTCAGTCATGTTCACTCGACATAAAAAAAATATGTAGAAGAGTATAAAAAATTACGAGTAAATAGGCAGACACACACACTTATGCAAACATGCATGGTACAAAAAGCCTTTGGGTCAGAAATAGTAATTAAAAGTTAGTGACCATTATAAACCAGAGAATGTACTAAAAAAATTATAAAAAACTATAATTTATAATTGTATGTGTTTGAGGCTCTCTTATATACAGCTATACATTTAGGCGTCTGACTTTAATTTATATAATGTAGCCTACTTTTAGGCAGGTTATTAAAATTTTCCATAGTAAAAAGAAGGAGGTGTCATATGGTTTTTAGTAAAAAAAATAAACACTAAATAAACTCAATTATATTTTTTTTAACACAATTTGTTGCTAAATTTTGTTGATATTTTTTTTTGTCATAAACTTTATTATAAATTTTATTTAATTTTTATTTTTATATTATTTTGTTTTTATAAAAAAACATTTAGCAATTTTAATTGCTAATATATACTTTTGCTTAAACATTTCGTTTATATGTATTTATATTTATTTAATTTTATACATTTTTACTTTTGTAGTTTTTTGGCTTTTTTTGCATTATTTTCATTAGCAATTTGTTATGGCATGCTTTTAGGCATTAGTCAGTGTACCACAATTTAAACAGATAAAGTTTTAACATGGTTTTTATTATACTTTTAACTGAAAAAAATTATCGAAAAAAAACAACAATAAAAACATGTACATTTATTTTTCAAAGATTTGACTTTAATGTATGCTGTCATGGCAAAAGTTAATTAATGATAAATATTTATTATTTAAACATTTTGTTTAAATATAAAAATATATAAATAATAAGGAAATTATTATTTGAAAATTTAACAAAGATTAAGTAGGGATTTAAATATAGAGAATATCTAGTACATGCTTTAGAACTTTAAAAAACTCCCCATATAATACATAGTTGTAAACCAACAGATCGGATCAAAAATAATTGACTTCATAAGGATCAAAAATGTATACAAATCAGAAAATGTCTGAAACTAATACACACACTAACACACAACATTTTCTATACTGTCAAGATCTATCGAGATAAAACTTCTGTTACTTTCGCATATACCCCATTTAAGCTAAGAAGAAAGTTTTCTATTTTAAACATTTCACTGACCTACAATTTAAAATTTAACTCTACCAGTACATTTCCAAAATAGTTTACTATTAGACAAAATTAGCATTTAAATGATTTATTAATAGACACCCCCATATATCTTTGCACTTAATTTTAATGACAATTAGTCTATATAAGTGAATATTTAGGGTATTCACAGTTTACCTCAAGGTTATACATTTGTTCAAAAAGTAAAAGTGCCTTATTCATAAACATTTATCAAAGGTTTATAAATCTCCTAAAATTCTGTCTTCATCTCGAAATTACTGAACTGTGCGAACCTTAATACTGAACTCCCAACTTAAAGATACAAAAAACATGTTTTTTAATAAGAGATAAAAATTTAAAGTAACCTTGAACAAATATTAGGTCGAAGTACTTAATAATTTGTTTGTGTCTATATGCATCTTCAAAGATAAGATATTAAAGAGTTTAAAGAAAACCATAAAGATATTATAAAAAATTGTAAACAAAAACAATATTTGAAAATATTGTTTTCGCACTTGGCTGTCCCTTAAATAGTTAGTACTAGGTTTATGCACTAGTTCTGTTCTAGTTCTGTTCTAGTTCGGTTCTAGTTCTGTTCTAGTTCTGTCTAGTTCTGTTCTAGTTCTGTTCTAGTTCTGTTCTAGTTCTGTTCTAGTCTGTTCTAGTTCTGTTCTAGTTCTGTTCTAGTTTCTAGTTCTGTTCTAGTTCTGTTCTAGTTCTGTTCTAGTTCTGTTCTAGTTCTGTTCTAGTTCTGTTCTAGTTCTGTTCTAGTTCTGTTCTAGTTCTGTCTAGTTCTGTTCTAGTTCTGTTCTAGTTCTGTTCTAGTTCTGTTCTAGTTCTGTTCTAGTTCTGTTCTAGTTCTGTTCTAGTTCTGTTCTAGTTCTGTCTAGTTCTGTTCTAGTTCTGTTCTAGTTCTGTTCTAGTTCTGTCTAGTTCTGTTCTAGTTCTGTTCTAGTTCTGTTCTAGTTCTGTTCTAGTTCTGTTTCTAGTTCTGTTCTAGTTCTGTTCTAGTTCTGTTCTAGTTCTGTTCTAGTTCTGTTCTAGTTCTGTTCTAGTTCTGTTCTAGTTCTGTTCTAGTTCTGTTCTAGTTCTGTTCTAGTTCTGTTCTAGTTCTGTTCTAGTTCTGTTCTAGTTCTGTCTAGTTCTGTTCTAGTTCTGTTCTAGTTCTGTTCTAGTTCTGTTCTAGTTCTGTTCTAGTTCTGTTCTAGTTCTGTTCTAGTTCTGTTCTAGTTCTGTTCTAGTTCTGTTCTAGTTCTGTTCTAGTTCTGTTCTAGTTCTGTTCTAGTTCTGTTTCTAGTTCTGTTCTAGTTCTGTTCTAGTTCTGTTCTAGTTCTGTTCTAGTTCTGTTCTAGTTCTGTTCTAGTTCTGTTCTAGTTTGATCTAGTTCTGTTCTAGTTCTGTTCTAGTTCTAGTTCTAGTTCTGTTCTAGTGTTCTAGTTCTGTTCTAGTTCTGTTCTAGTTCTGTTCTAGTTCTGTTCTAGTTCTGTTCTAGTTCTGTTCTAGTTCTGTTCTAGTTCTGTTCTAGTTCTGTTCTAGTTCTGTTCTAGTTCTGTTCTAGTTCTGTTCTAGTCCTGTTCTAGTTCTGTTCTAGTTCTGTTCTAGTTCTGTTCTAGTTCTGTTCTAGTTCCGTTCTAGTTCCGTTCTAGTTCTGTTCTAGTTCTGTTCTAGTTCTGTTCTAATTCTGTTCTAATTCTGTTCTAGTTCTGTTCTAGTTCTGTTCTAGTTCTGTTCTAGTTCTGTTCTAGTTCTGTTCTAGTTCTGTTCTAGTTCTGTTCTAGTTCTGTTCTAGTTCTGTTCTAGTTCTGTTCTAGTTCTGTTCTAGTTCTGTTCTAGTCTGTTCTAGTTCTGTTCTAGTTCTGTTCTAGTTCTGTTCTAGTTCTGTTCTAGTTCTGTTCTAGTTCTGTTCTAGTTCTGTTCTAGTTCTGTTCTAGTTCTGTTTCTAGTTCTGTTCTAGTTCTGTTCTAGTTCTGTCTAGTTCTGTTCTAGTTCTGTTCTAGTTCTGTCTAGTTCTGTTCTAGTTCTGTTCTAGTTCTTTCTAGTTCTGTTCTAGTTCTGTTCTAGTTCTGTTCTAGTTCTGTTCTAGTTCTGTTCTAGTTCTGTTCTAGTTCTGTTCTAGTTCTGTTCTAGTTCTGTTCTAGTTTCTGTTCTAGTTCTGTTCTAGTTCTGTTCTAGTTCTGTTCTAGTTCTGTTCTAGTTCTGTTCTAGTTCTGTTCTAGTTCTGTTCTAGTTCTGTTCTAGTTCTGTTCTAGTTCTGTTCTAGTTCTGTTCTAGTTCTGTTCTAGTTCTGTTCTAGTTCTGTTCTAGTTCTGTTCTAGTTCTGTTCTAGTTCTGTTCTAGTTCTGTTCTAGTTCCGTTCTAGTTCTGTTCTAGTGCTGTTCTAGTTCTGTTCTAGTTCTGTTCTAGTTCTGTTCTAGTTCTGTTCTAGTTCTGTTCTAGTTCTGTTCTAGTTCTGTTCTAGTTCTGTTCTAGTTCTGTTCTAGTTCTGTTCTAGTTCTGTTCTAGTTCTGTTCTAGTTCTGTTCTAGTTCTGTTCTAGTTCTGTTCTAGTTCTGTTCTAGTTCTGTTCTAGTTCTGTTCTAGTTCTGTTCTAGTTCTGTTCTAGTTCTGTTCTAGTTCTGTTCTAGTTCTGTTTAGTTCTGTTCTAGTTCTGTTCTAGTTCTGTTCTAGTTCTGTTCTAGTTCTGTTCTAGTTCTGTTCTAGTTCTGTTCTAGTTCTGTTCTAGTTCTAGTTCTGTTCTAGTTCTGTTCTAGTTCTGTTCTAGTTCTGTTCTAGTTCTGTTCTAGTTCTGTTCTAGTTCTGTTCTAGTTCTGTTCTAGTTCTGTTCTAGTTCTGTTCTAGTTCTGTTCTAGTTCTGTTCTAGTTCTGTTCTAGTTCTGTTCTTGTTCTGTTCTAGTTCTGTTCTAGTTCCGTTCTAGTTCTGTTCTAGTTCTGTTCTAGTGCTGTTTTAGTTCTCTTCTAGTTCTGTTCTAGTTCTGTTCTAGTTCTGTTCTAGTTTTATTCTAGTTCTGTTCTAGTTCTGTTCTAGTTCTGTTCTAGTTTTGTTCTAGTTCTAGTTCTGTTCTAGTTCTGTTCTGTTCTGTTCTGTTCTAGTTCTGTTCTAGTTCTGTTCTAGTTCTGTTCTAGTTCTGTTCTAGTTCTGTTCTAGTTCTGTTCTAGTTCTGTTCTGTTATAGTTCTGTTCTAATTCAGTTCTACCTCAGTTTTAGGTAGTTTCTGTGTTTAGTCGCCTGTCGCTTTAATTCCAACTTACCTTCCGAAAAAACCCCATTGTAAATAATAATAAATACAGTTAGCAGTTTTTTCCATCACATTTTCCTTCATTTCTTCACTATCAATGTTCAAGTTCAAAAACACCATTATAAAATTTACAAAATATAAAAATAAAATTGTGTAAAAGTTTTGTCACCTATTTATTTTTTAGGTGACAAATACAAACTAAGTGAAGCAAAATTGAAAGTGTATCTCTTATCATTTATTTTATGAGTTAAAAAGTGGCGATCTTTAGAATATTTCGTTACGTTTGAGACACATGAAGGGAGGATCAGTTTACTCTAACTACATTTTATTAAACCTTAAGTCTAAAGAGTATTACAAATTCGTGTTCTTTGCGATATATAAGTCAACACATGTTACCTTTTTTAAGCCCCCATGATCTTTTTCAAAAAAATATGTTGTTGTTGCCAATATTGTTGTGGTGTCGTATGATAATGATTACGATGGTGTGAAGTAATATTATTGTAAGTATTTGCACAATTGTTCATTTTATTGCATATAAATACAAACGGGAATTAATTTAAAAAAAAAAGAAAAATAATTTATTTACCTTAACAGTTATTTAAATATAAATAAAACAAATACAAAGCAGTCTATAATAATAAACATTTGATTAAACATCACTCATAATACCAGCAAAACGTCACGATCTGCTTGGCTTAATAAAAACCATAAAATTTTAAAAGAAGTGAATTTTTTTTATATTTAAGAAAATCATAAAATATGAGCATTTACTAAATAAGTAATTAAAATAAATGAGATTTTTTCAATATTTATTTGTTTGGATTTGAAGTGACTTGATCTTATTATATTACGCGTGTTTTGTCTATTTGGTTTATCTTAAATGAAATGTTCTTAATGTTCTGGTTAATAATAAATCATATAATATGTTTATTGGCCCTAAAGTAAATTGTTTTTGTCATAATTAAAATATCAAATCTAATATTTGTCTTGCGACAACAAATAAGAACAATAACAAATATACACATACATTTTGTCTAGTCTTAATTAGTACAAGTGTCTTTTTAAAAAAAGTATTAAAATTGAAACATTTTAGCAGAATTCTTTAATGTCATTTAGTAAAATGTTGTCGAACGATCCGATAGTAACGCGGATTTTAAAAGGTAATTATAAAAAAGAACGAGGAATATTAGAAGCGAAACAACAGTTAAAAGAAATTGAATAAAACAATAACTTTTGAGTTTTTTTTTTTAAATAAAAAAAAATAAAAACAAAAAATTACTGAAAATAAAAGTTAATTTTAATAATTTTTTTGTAAAATCTTTAAAGAATTCCCGAAAAATGTGTTAAAAAAATATAACAAAAGTGACAAATATAAAGAAATTATCTTTGGTATTAATATATAAAGTAATTTTGAGTGTTTTGCCGAGTGTGGTGAATATTTTCGAAATTCACCTTTTTTATAAAAACTCACCTCATCTTTAAAATATTTAATTTTATAATTAAAATGTATTAAATGTGGACTTTAAGAAATAAAGTAAATTTGAGTGATTTTCAAAGTGTGGTGAATATTTTCGAATTTCACTATTATAAAAAAACTCACCACACGTTTAGAACATAACAAAAAGTTATTAAAAATTCACCTCATTTACATAAATTCACAATTTTCATGATTTGTACGAGATTTTCTAAATTTTATAAAAGCCACCAAACCCTATAAATTAAGGATCTTACAACTTTTCAAAAAAAATCTAAAATCCCCCCAAAAAAAGCTTTTAATTTGAAAACCCTTTCCCTTTTAGCATTCTGCTTTCTATTCGCTTTTTCCTATTTCGCCGTCAGCACAGAAGCTGCTCTATTCGATGGCTGTGATCATACTTATACTATAGCTGGTGGCTATTCATATCTAGAATCACCATACTATCCAAATTCTTATCCCAAAGGTTCATCATGTCGTTATAAATTTGTGGCTCCCTTGGACTACGATATAGTAGTTAACTGTACCATTAACTTGGCTAAAGTAAAGTTAAAACTTTAACTAAAAATGCACATCATCCTTAAAATAAAAAATTTCTCTCTAAAGGGTTCCAGTGGCTGTACTACCGAGTATTTTTATTTGGCACGCGACGGTGATGTTTTACTAAGAGGATCTGAGAAATTCTGTGGTGCTGGTACATTTATACGTAGATCTGTTTTTCGCTCAGTAGTTTTGGCTTACGAGTCTGGTGGTGGGACCGGTAATTTCCGTTGTCAATTGTATGCTGCCCCACAACCCTGTGACTGTGGCTGGTCGGTAAATACGAAAATTGTCAATGGTCAACAGACAGCAACAAATGAATTTCCCTCTATGGTGGCTCTTAAAGATAGAACCACAAATCAGGCCTCGTATTGCGGAGGAGCTATAGGTTAGCGTCCTAAACATTGTCAATAATTACTATATCTTTTTATAATATCTTAAATCTCAGTATCCCATAGATATGTATTAACGGCCGCCCATTGTGCCCGTGTTCAAACTAATCCGGCCAATATATTGATCCGAGCCGGACGTCAAAATCTGTTAGCTAGTAAGTTTCTTTTACGTTAAAAAAAAGTATTAACAAATTAATGAGCTATTTTGTATAAATTAGATCCAGATACTATGTATGCAGCTGATTACTACGTTAGCCAAATAATTGTACATGGCTCTTATACCGCTAATCCGGTAAACAATGACATTGCTCTACTTGTAACAACTACAAATATTGAATGGTCTAGAGGTGTGGGTCCGATTTGTTTGCCCTCGGATGCAAATGCGTAAGTTTTGTGGTGTTTTTTTGAACAGACTATACCAATGTAGGACTTAACTAGACTAGACTAGTAGGCTAGGCTTTAGACTAGGCAATATATCAGACTATAAAGAAGACTAGATTCTATAGAATATACTATATACTAGACTATAGACTAGACTATAGACTAGACTATAGACTAGACTAGACTAGACTATAGACTAGACTATAGACTAGATTATAGACTAGACTATAGACTAGACTAGACTAGACTATAGACTAGACTATAGACTAGACTATAGACTAGACTATAGACTAGACTATAGACTAGACTATAGACTAGACTATAGACTAGACTATAGACTAGTCTATAGACTAGACTATATACTAGCCTATAGCGTAGACAATAGACTAGACTATAGACTAGACTATAGACTAGACTATAGACTAGACTATAGACTATAGACTAGACTATAGACTAGACTATAGACTAGACTATAGACTAGACTATAGACTAGACTATAGACTAGACTATAGACTAGACTATAGACTAGACTATAGACTAGACTATAGACTAGACTATAGACTAGACTATAGACTAGACTATAGACTAGACTATAGACTAGACTATAGACTAGACTATAGACTAGACTATAGACTAGTCTATAGACTAAACTATAGACTACACTATAGATTAGACTATAGACTAGACTATAGATAGACTATAGACTAGACTATAGACTAGACTATAGACTAGACTATAGACTAGACTATAGACTAGACTGTAGACTAGACTATAGACTAGACTATAGACTAGACTATAGACTAGACTATAGACAAGACTATAGACTAAACTATAGACTAGACTATAGACTAGACTATAGACTGGACTATAGACTAGACTATAGACTAGACTATAGACTAGACTATAGACTAGACTATAGACTAGACTATAGACTAGACTATAGACTAGACTATAGACTAGACTATAGACTAGACTATAGACTAGACTATAGACTAGACTATAGACTAGACTATAGACTAGACTATAGACTAGACTATAGACAAGACTATAGACTAGACTATAGACTAGACTATAGACTAGACTATAGACTTAGACTATAGACTAGACTATAGACTAGACTATAGACTAGACTATAGACTAGACTATAGACTAGACTATAGACTAGACTATAGACTAGACTATAGACTAGACTATAGACTAGACTATAGACTAGACTATAGACTAGACTATAGACTAGACTATAGACTAGACTATAGACTAGACTATAGACTAGACTATAGACTAGACTATAGACTACGACTATAGACTAGACTATAGACTAGACTATAGACTAGACTATAGACTAGACTATAGACTAGACTATAGACTAGACTATAGACTAGACTATAGACTAGACTAGCTAGACTAGACTAGACTAGACTAGACTAGACTAGACTAGACTAGACTAGACTAGACTAGACTAGACTATAGACTAGACTAGACTAGACTAGACTATAGACTAGACTAGACTATAGACTAGACTAGACTAGACTAGACTAGACTATAGACTAGACTAGACTAGACTATAGACTAGACTATAGACTAGACTATAGACTAGACTATAGACTAGACTATAGACTAGACTATAGACTAGACTATAGACTAGACTATAGACTAGACTATAGACTAGACTATAGACTAGACTATAGACTATACTATAGACTAGACTATAGACTAGACTATAGACTAGACTATAGACTAGACTATAGACTAGACTATAGACTAGACTATAGACTAGACTATAGACTAGAGTATAGACTAGACTATAGACTAGACTATAGACTAGACTATAGACTAGACTATAGACTAGACTATAGACTAGACTATAGACTAGACTATAGACTAGACTATAGACTAGACTATAGACTAGACTATAACTAGACTAGCTAGACTAGAATAGACTATAGACTAGACTATAGACTAGACTATAGACTAGACTATAGACTAGACATATAGACTAGACTATAGACTAGACTAGACTAGACTAAGACTAATAGACTAGACTATAGATTAGACTAGACTAGACTATAGACTAGACTATAGACTAGACTATAGACTAGACTATAGACTAGACTATAGACTAGACTATAGACTAGACTATAGACTAGACTATAGACTAGACTATAGACTAGACTATAGACTAGACTATAGACTAGACTATAGACTAGACTATAGATTAGACTAGACTAGACTATAGACTAGACAATAGACTAGACTATAGACTAGACTATAGATTAGGCTATAGACTAGACTATAGATTAGGCTATAGACTAGACTATAGATTAGACTATAAACTAGACTATAAACTAGACTATAGACTAGACTATAAACTAGACCATTGATCATAGACTAGACTATAGATTAGACTTTAGTCTAGTATACTGACCTTAAAACGATATTTAAGTTTTAAAATTTTATCTTTTTTAGTAACAACAACTTTGCCTATAATTATGTTGATGTCATTGGTTGGGGTACTACCTCTTTCGCTGGTCCCACTTCCTCAACTCTACTGAAGGTTCATTTGATGGTACAAAGTAACAGTGCCTGCCAACAGGCCTATCAGGGTATAACCACTATTTACCCAAGTCAAATGTGTACTTATGATACTACGGGCACTAATAAAGATTCTTGTCAATTTGATTCTGGCGGTCCAGCGGTATACAAATATAACCGTCAATTCATATTGGGCATTATAAGTTTTGGTAAAGGGTGTGGTCAAGGAGGTTATGCCACTGGAGTTAATACACGTGTTACTTCCTATTTGTCGTGGATTAAGCAAAATACCGGTTATTCGACCTGTAATGTTAGCATGTAGTATTATTTATGCTATTTTTCTTTAAATTCGTCTGTGTTAAAAAAGAGTATACCAAAAATTTTTATTAATTTAAGTTTACATTTTTTTTAAATCTACAATTTATCATATTTTTGTAAATTCGCCACATATATTTTAAATGTGGGAGTAATAAAGTCATTTTTATACAATTTCAGTGTATGTTTTTATATTATTTAAAGTGGAAATTTATTATTTCTCGGAAACCCTTTAGATCTTGGGACATTTCTTAAACCCTTAACCAATTTAATTATTAATTTAAACTGACTAAACTGTAAGTGTTACAACAGTATTTATTTATATTTTTATTTAAATACAAATTGAGCAATTTATTGTGTAAAAGATAAGAAACTAAAGCAAATAAATAACGAAATTGACTTATAGCTGGAAAAAGTTATAAAATGAAACAGTTATTTTTAAACCGATCAAAAGCAATGTTGAACAATTTTACTAAAAATATAACAGGTAATAAATTTTAAACATTATTTCACTTATTAGTAATTCTCCAATTATTGTTGTAGGCATTTTGTTACTACTCATTCATATAGTAGATCTAACACAAGCTCAACGACAATGTACTTCTATGAATTATCAACTACTCTCTGAACGTCATGTAATCAATATAACCTCTCCGAATTATCCAAATGCCTATCCGCCGGGTACAAATTGTAGACATAGTGTAACGGCTCCCAGAGATCATGTTGTTATTTTAACCTGTTACTTCGAAGTGGTTCCCAATAACTGTGACTCTGAATATTTTTTCCTATCTCCGGATGGCGATCTACAATTTCGTGATGCCCAGCGTTTCTGTCGCAATACTCAAATCACTAGAATTTCAAACTTCCGTTCTATAGCCTTAGCCTATTCTTCATCACGTTCAAATACTCGTTTACGTGGTCGTTTTAATTGTCAAGCTCGCGCTAGAAGAGTACCCTGTAATTGTGGTTGGTCAATGGGGACACGCATAGTTAACGGTCAGGAAACTCTACGCAATGAATTTCCCTCTATGGTGGCATTGAGAGATATGACATCTCCTCAAAGGGTATTTTGTGGGGGCAATATAAGTGAGCAATAATTAAGGGTATAAACTTTATTTATTTTAATGGAAGTGTATGTTGTTTCTAGTTAGTCCACGTCATATTATAACGGCTGCCCACTGTACTCGTGCCCATCCGGACTCAAATACTATAATGGCATACGTGGGAGATCATGATTTGTCAGTTGGTACGTAAAGGCAACCAAGACTATAGACTAGACTATAGACTAGACTATAGACTAGACTATAGACTAGACTATAGACTAGACTATAGACTAGACTATAGACTAGACTATAGACTAGACTATAGACTAGACTATAGACTAGACTATAGACTAGACTAACTATAGACTAGACTAGACTAGACTATAGACTAGACTATAGACTAGACTATAGACTAGACTATAGACTAGACTATAGACTAGACTATAGACTAGACTATAGACTAGACTATAGACTAGATAGACTAGACTATAGACTAGACTTAGACTAGACTAGACTAGACTATAGACTAGACTAGACTAGACTAGACTAGACTATAGACTAGACTATGACTAGACTATAGACTAGACTATAGACTAGACTATAGACTAGACTATAGACTAGACTAACTAGACTAGACTATAGACTAGGACTATAGACTAGACTAAGACTAGACTATAGACTAGACTATAGACTAGACTATAGACTAGACTATAGACTAGACTATAGACTAGACTATAGACTAGACTATAGACTATACTATAGGACTAGACTATAGACTAGACTATAGACTAGACTATAGCTAGACTATAGACTAGACTATAGACTAGACTATAGACTAGACTATAGACTAGACTATAGACTAGACTATAGACTAGACTTAGACTAGACTATAGACTACTATAGACTAGACTATAGACTAGACTATAGACTAGACTATAGACTAGACTATAGACTAGACTATAGACTAGACTATAGACTAGACTATAGACTAGACTATAGACTAGACTATAGACTAGACTATAGACTAGACTATAGACTAGACTATAGACTAGACTATAGACTAGACTATAGACTAGACTATAGACTAGACTATAGACTAGACTATAGACTAGACTATAGACTAGACTATAGACTAGACTATAGACTAGACTATAGACTAGACTATAGACTAGACTATAGACTAGACTATAGACTAGACTATAGACTAGACTATAGACTAGACTATAGACTAGACTATAGACTAGACTATAGACTAGACTATAGACTAGACTATAGACTAGACTATAGACTAGACTATAGACTAGACTATAGACTAGACTATAGACTAGACTATAGACTAGACTATAGACTAGACTATAGACTAGACTATAGACTAGACTATAGACTAGACTATAGACTAGACTATAGACTAGACTATAGACTAGACTATAGACTAGACTATAGACTAGACTATAGACTAGACTATAGACTAGACTATAGACTAGACTATAGACTAGACTATAGACTAGACTATAGACTAGACTATAGACTAGACTATAGACTAGACTATAGACTAGACTATAGACTAGACTATAGACTAGACTATAGACTAGACTATAGACTAGACTAGACTAGACTAGACTAGACTATAGACTAGACTATAGACTAGACTATAGACTAGACTATAGACTAGACTATAGACTAGACTATAGACTAGACTATAGACTAGACTATAGACTAGACTATAGACTAGACTATAGAGACTATAGACTAGACTATAGACTAGACTATAGACTAGACTATAGACTAGACTATAGACTAGACTATAGACTAGACTATAGACTAGACTGTAGACTAAATTATAGTATTTTTTGATCAAAATTTCCTTATCTGATTAATTAGATAATGAATCCCCCTACGCTGCCCAATATCGCATACAAAGTATTATAAATCATCCGAGTTTTATGACCACAGCAACCTCCATGATTAATGATATTGCTATATTAATAACCAGAATACCCATGGAATGGTCTAGGGGAGTTGGACCTATCTGTTTACCCTGGAGACAACAGTAAGGAACTAGAAATTAAATGTTTTGTCTTAAACAAACGAAATATTATTTTCAGAAATGAAGCCTTTGCCTATTCAACCGTGGAAGTAGCCGGCTGGGGCACTCTATCATTTGCTGGAGCAAAATCCAATACTTTGCAGAAAATACAATTGATAACTTTGGAAAATCGTGTTTGTCAGCAGCAATATAATGACACAGTGAGGGCCTCACAAATATGTACTTATGATTATAGTGGTTTAGGGCAAGATTCCTGTCAATATGATTCAGGCGGACCGGTTATATTACGTCAGCAAAGATTAATGCTTTTGGGTGTTATAAGTTATGGACGCAGCTGTGGTCAGCGTTATGGCATTGGTATTAACACCCGCATAACTTCTCATTTGGGCTGGCTGTGGCGTTATGTACAAAATGATGTGTGTGTTCAGTAAATGACCGCGTTTTTTTTTCAGAACATTTACTTTTGTTTTGTTTTAAATAAAATATGTCCGGTTTTGTATCTTTTTTTCGCTTTTTGTTCTAAGTACCACTTTTGTTATTTTCATGGTTAATGACTTAATTTATGCACAACCATAATTTTTGTTGAGATTCTTCTTTTTTCGCATTTCATATTTTCAAGGATAATGAGCTTTGTTATCCTTTGATGTTCAGGCCTTTATATACATTTAATTGTTACTTTTATGCAATACAATACAAAAAAAAAAAAAAAACAATAAAATCAAGTAAATTAGCGTAAAGTACTTTTAAATTGTTTTACAAAATATTTTAATTGTTTTCAAGGGGTTCATTTTTAGCTGATGGGAAAATAAATGCAAAATAAAATAAAACATATTTATGATTTGTTTTAATTGTCCTGTATTAGTAAAAGATAAAACAGAGTTTTAAAAATAGCGAAATAAAAGAACACAGCAACAAGTTCAAGTTCAGTAATAATCGTGCTAAAAGTAAAATTTTTAGAATTATATTGCATGACCAAAAATACTTTAATGACAATTTTAAATTCTCCTAAAATTATGCAACATTTTTTAAATCCACAAAATATGTTACATTTCACATAGTCTGCTCTATTGTTTTAATCAAATTTACTGTAAAATTTTTTTATAATTTTATTTCTTATTAAAATCTTTTGTTTTACCTCAAGTATTAGCAAAATTTTTTTTGTTTTAAGGACAAAATCCTTTTTTTATCATCCTTATTTATGGCAACTCATCATGTCTTACATCTACTTAACACGGAAGTTAATAACAATATAATACAATAAAAGATTTCTTTGAAGCCTAAAAAACGACTACATTTTTATTATATTTTTTTCCCAAGGACTCTTGAAAATCTTTAAGTCTATTCTTTTGCTAGTGGTGGCACAACAACAACTTGCAACAAAACATATTTATGCCGTGTTTTTCACAATTCTATTTTTTTTCCATTTCTTCTCAAAACTTTTTAACCCTTTTTTGTCGTCTTCTATGTGTGTGCATTTTTATTATTATTTTTTTGCATAAAACAAAGTATTTATAAGTTCATTTGTTCATTGTGTCAGAATGCTAGAATATGAAACAAAAAGCATAATATAAAAAACGGAAACAACAGCAAATCATCGTGTTTCTTTTGAGTTGTTATAGGGAACTTTTTTCATTTGCTTATTTTGCAACAAAAACAACACAATATAAATGCATTAAAGTACACTTGACGCGACTTGTATCCTTTTAGCTACTTGTTCCTTAACTCAAACTCTTATAAATAGGCAAAAAAAAAAAAAAACACAACTACTCATGCAACCGTCTCTATATTTATAAAATTCAAAATGAAAACAACAACACAAAAAATATAACAATTCAAAGTAGCTGTTAAGAGATGTTGATGATGTCCTGATTTTGTTTTTTATAAAAAGTTGGGCGCATAAAAAATGAAGAGAAAACAACAAACAGACAATGATGATTTGCACTAAAGTATGCTATAGTTTTTTTATAACATCATTAGTAAATAAATTATATAATAAAATAAAAAATAACATGTTAATTAAGGAACATAAAGAAATGAATAACTACAGTTTAAAAAATCCTTAAAATATGCTACAGTTTGTTTTTTAAAAAGATCCTAAAAGTAATTAAGACCAAAGTATGAGAGCTATAATAAAACTATGACTAGACTATGACTAGAATATGACTAGACTATGACTAGACTATGACTAGACTATGACTAGACTATGACTAGAATATGACTAGACTATGACTAGACTATGACTAGACTATGACTAGACTATGACTAGACTATGACTAGACTATGACTAGACTATGACTAGACTATGACTAGACTATGACTAGACTATGACTAGACTATGACTAGACTATGACTAGACTATGACTAGACTATGACTAGACTATGACTAGACTATGACTAGACTATGACTAGACTATGACTAGACTAGACTAGATAGACTATGACTAGACTATGACTAGACTATGACTAGACTATGACTAGACTATGACTAGACTATGACTAGACTATGACTAGACTATGACTAGACTATGACTAGACTATGACTAGACTATGACTAGACTATGACTAGACTATGACTAGACTATGACTAGACTATGACTAGACTATGACTAGACTATGACTAGACTATGACTAGACTATGACTAGACTATGACTAGACTATGACTAGACTATGACTAGACTATGACTAGACTATGACTAGACTATGACTAGACTATGACTAGACTATGACTAGACTATGACTAGACTATGACTAGACTATGACTAGACTATGACTACTATGACTAGACTATGACTACTATGAATAGACTATGACTAGACTATGACTAGACTATGACTAGACTATGACTAGACTATGACTAGACTATGACTAGACTAGACTATGACTATGACTAGACTAGACTATGACTAGACTATGACTAGACTATGACTAGACTATGACTAGACTATGACTAGACTATGACTATGAATACACTATGTGGTTTAGACTTTATTCTACAGTTTGATTTTTATGAAAAAACAACTGGCTTGAGTTAAAGATGCCCAAACGAAACATATTGAAATAATAACATTTTAAATATTAAAAACAGCATAACAGGCATAAAATATTAATTGCTTCACACCTAGGAATATGTTATGAAAATAAAATCCTTAAAATAGGCTTTTAAATATACATATAAAAAAAACGCATATTTCTAAAAGTTTTTTCTAACACTTTTTAACGACAAAAAGGTGTCAAGCAATTAACACTTTATGCTTTAATGCCTTTTTATTGCCATCAATACAGAAAATGCAATTAATTTGAAATGTCAACTAATTAACACCTTAAAGTATGCCTTATTTTTTCCTGATTTCCTCTTAACAAATCAATCAGTTGATACTTTTGCTGCTAATTTCTTTTTGAGTTGTTTTTCTCTACCAATTATCAACTTTTGCTAAAGATTTTTATTTTACAACCCCAATCAATTATTTGTATTGCTACAATATAAAAAAGAATGTTCATGCGAAATGAAAACTCAAATGTCAATATTCGATTTTCATTTTTTTTATAAAACGATACAAACGCCTTTTATATATGCTTAATATTTTTTCATATATGTTTGGTTTATTTTTGTTTTTGTATAGATTTTCAAAAAACCTAAATAATTAAACGTTAGCTTAGCATTTATGTATGTATGTGCAGGCACAATACTTTTCTACATATAAAAAAAATATATAAAGAAATTGCTTTTTTATACAAACGAGAATTTGGTTCGATGTTAACTGCATAAGAGCAATCGTGCCACAGCATTGCAAAATAAACCCACCCTTAAAAATATGCATTGTATTTCAATGGTTTCTATGTAATTTCTTTTTAAACAAATTTCTATAGCATACATTTTAGGCTGATTGCATGCAATGTGAAATATTTATGTATAAGTGTATGTCGGAAATAAAATCATCGTCATCATCACCAACGTCGTTCTAAACAACAAGAACAAAATTTGAAACAAAAGTATTTAAATAAAAAATAGAATATAGAATTTTTATTTAGGTGCTGTTGTTGCATGCAGCAAGTTTCGCATCTTTTTTAGCATTATTCTTGTTTTTTTTTTTTTATTTAACAACGCTATTCATTTGCATCTAACCAATAGGCAACGAAATAGAGAAAATTGTCTGCTAGAAAATTGCAATTTTCCCATACAAATGCAATTTTTTGTCAGCGCCCTGATGAGTCTTACTCACTCTTACATTAATAGTTTTTTTAGTTTTTTAACTTAGAGCTCAAATGACGTTGAGAGCAACAAAATAAAACTTTTAATTTACATTTAGGTAAAATAAAAGGCACTATTGAATTAATGGTTTTGCTGTGCAAGATGTAGGGAGGAACAACTGGTGGAAACAAATTTTGGCCCAGGAACCAGCAATATTCGCAATAGTTAAGTTAGCTAAGACTATCTATCCACTAGACTATACTATAGACTATAATATCGACTAGACTACAGACTAGACTATAGACTAGACTATAGACTAGACTATAGACTAGACTAGACTAGACTAGACTATAGACTAGACTATAGACTAGACTATAGACTAGACTATAGACTAGACTATAGACTAGACTATAGACTAGACTATAGACTAGACTATAGACTAGACTATAGACTAGACTATAGACTAGACTAGACTAGACTATAGACTAGACTATAGACTAGACTATAGACTAGACTATAGACTAGACTATAGACTAGACTATAGACTAGACTATAGACTAGACTATAGACTAGACTATAGACTAGACTATAGACTAGACTATAGACTAGACTATAGACTAGACTATAGACTAGACTATAGACTAGACTATAGACTAGACTAGACTAGACTAGACTAGACTAGACTAGACTAGACTAGACTAGACTAGACTAGACTAGACTAGACTAGACTAGACTAGACTAGACTAGACTAGACTAGACTAGACTAGACTAGACTAGACTAGACTAGACTAGACTAGACTAGACTAGACTATACTATACTATAGACTATAGACTAGACTATAGACTAGACTATAGACTAGACTATAGACTAGACTAGACTATAGACTAGACTATAGACTAGACTATAGACTAGACTATAGACTAGACTATAGACTAGACTATAGACTAGACTATAGACTAGACTATAGACTAGACTATAGACTAGACTATAGACTAGACTATAGGACTAGACTATAGACTAGACTAAGACTAGACTATAGACTAGACTATAGACTAGACTATAGACTAGACTATAGACTAGACTATAGACTAGACTATAGACTAGACTATAGACTAGACTATAGACTAGACTATAGACTAGGACTATAGACTAGACTATAGACTAGACTATAGACTAGACTATAGACTAGACTAGACTAGACTAGACTATAGACTAGACTATAGACCAGACTATAGACTAGACTATAGACTAGACTATAGACTAGACTATAGACTAGACTATAGACTAGACTATAGACTATACTATAGACTAGACTATAGACTAGACTATAGACTAGACTATAGACTAGACTATAGACTAGACTATAGAC
Source organism: Lucilia sericata (assembly GCF_015586225.1). NCBI lineage: Eukaryota > Metazoa > Arthropoda > Insecta > Diptera > Calliphoridae > Lucilia > Lucilia sericata. The sequence continues at coordinate 17,768 of NW_023996133.1, read as the reverse complement.
TAGACTATATAGGACTAGACTATAGCACTAGGACTATAGACCTAGACTATAGACTAGACTATCGACTAGACTATAGACTAGACTATAGACTCAGACTATAGGACTAGGACTCTAGACTAGCCTATAGACTAGAAATATACTAGGAACTATAGCTAGACTATCGACTAGACTATAGACTAGACTATAGGCCTAGGACTATAGACTAAGACTATAGACTAGACTATAGACTAGACTATAGGACTAGCCTATAAGACTAGACTATAGACTAGACTATAGACCTAGACTATAGGACCTAGACTATAGATAGAATATAGACTAGACTATAGACTAGACTATAGACTAGACTATAGACTAGACTATAGACTAGACTATAGACTAGACTATAGACTAGTAAGACTAGACTATAGACAGGACTATAGACTAGACTATAGACTAGACTATAGACTAGACTATAGACTAGACTATAGACTAGACTATAGACTAGACTATAGACTAGACTATAGACTAGACTATAGACTAGACTATAGACTAGACTATAGACTAGACTATAGACTAGACTATAGACTAGACTATAGACTAGACTATAGACTAGACTATAGACTAGACTATAGACTAGACTATAGAACTAGGCCTATAGACTAGACTAGACTAGACTATAGACTAGACTATAGACTAGACTGTAGACTAGACTGTAGACCAGACTATAGACTAGACTAGACTGGACTATAGACAAGACCATAGATTAGACTGTAGACTAGACTGTAGACCAGACTATTGACTAGATTGTGTATTTAATAAAATTATTTTTCTTTATTATAAATATGTATGTGTGTATCATTATGTCTGCTATAGTTTTAATAATAAATGTTTAATTAAATTAAATAATATATCACTATCTTTTAATCAAAATATTCAAAGCTATTTTCAATATTTCAATCAATTATGTTTTCTGTACATAACTTTAGAAATTTTTCTCTCAATTACTCACTTCATTATTTCATAATTTAATTAAAGTTCTATTTTTTACTAATTTCTTTAGTTTTTAAATAAAAATATTTAATAAACTATAAGTAAAGCCAAAAACAACAATGCTTATGAAAAAAAAAAAAAAACTATAAATTCATCAAACTAAAAGTATTTGTTCTATGGAAAATTATATTAAAAATTTATTTTTTACTTAATAAAATTGTTAGAACAAAGAAAGTGTGTGTGTGTCTTCGTCTTCTTACACTTCTAGATCAAATCATAAAAATATATATGACAAAAGACTTAATTTGCATTTAAATTAAAACACAGGCCTGTTTAAACTCAATCATATACTTGTAAAATTCCACAAGAACAACATGAGGGTATGGGTTTCAACAAAATTGTCTTTTCATACTTATGTATGTTTTTCATCTAATGCTAGTTGTTGGCTGGCTTCAAACTAACAATGGAAATTTTAACTTTAAACAAAAGAGAGACAATTAAATAACTAGTGTTAGTTTTTCTTTTCTTGTCTTGTACTAAATGTGTAGCTTTTATTAAAATATTATGATTCTTAGTATAAGGAAAATTGTTATTGAGAAATATATACAATATTTCTAAGTACCACCAAAAATAGCATGGAATCAATTAGCTTATGAAGCCTGCTGTTGTGTTATTTAATTTGATTTAAAACATTTTGGGAAATTTTTAAATAAAAAACTTATTTAATATGAGAAAATTTTAAATTTGTGTTGCATACTTATGAGGTTCAGAATACTAGTCTAGCCATAGTATAGTCATAGTCTAGTCATAGTCTAGTCATAGTCTAGTCATAGTCTAGTCATAGTCTAGTCATAGTCTAGTCATAGTCTAGTCATAGTCTAGTCATAGTCTAGTCATAGTCTAGTCATAGTCTAGTCATAGTCTAGTCATAGTCTAGTCATAGTCTAGTCATAGTCTAGTCATAGTCTAGTCATAGTCTAGTCATAGTCTAGTCATAGTCTAGTCATAGTCTAGTCATAGTCTAGTCATAGTCTAGTCATAGTCTAGTCATAGTCTAGTCATAGTCTAGTCATAGTCTAGTCATAGTCTATCATAGTCTAGTCATAGTCTAGTCATAGTCTAGTCATAGTCTAGTCATAGTCTAGTCATAGTCTAGTCATAGTCTAGTCATAGTCTAGTCATAGTCTAGTCATAGTCTAGTCATAGTCTAGTCATAGTCTAGTCATAGTCTAGTCATAGTCTAGTCATAGTCTAGTCATAGTCTAGTCATAGTCTAGTCATAGTCTAGTCATAGTCTAGTCATAGTCTAGTCATAGTCTAGTCATAGTCTAGTCATAGTCTAGTCATAGTCTAGTCATAGTCTAGTCATAGTCTAGTCATAGTCTAGTCATAGTCTAGTCATAGTCTAGTCATAGTCTAGTCATAGTCTAGTCATAGTCTAGTCATAGTCTAGTCATAGTCTAGTCATAGTCTAGTCATAGTCTAGTCATAGTCTAGTCATAGTCTAGTAATAGTCTAGTCATAGTCTAGTCATAGTCTAGTCATAGTCTAGTCATAGTCTAGTCATAGTCTAGCCATAGTCTATTCATAGTCTACTCATAGTCTAGTCATAGTCTAGTCATAGTCTAGTCATAGTCTAGTCATAGTCTAGTCATAGTCTAGTCATAGTCTAGTCATAGTCTAGTCATAGTCTAGTCATAGTCTAGTCATAGTCTAGTCATAGTCTAGTCATAGTCTAGTCATAGTCTAGTCATAGTCTAGTCATAGTCTAGTCATAGTCTAGTCATAGTCTACTCATAGTCTACTCATAGTCTAGTCATAGTCTAGTCATAGTCTAGTCATAGTCTAGTCATAGTCTAGTCATAGTCTAGTCATAGTCTAGTCATAGTCTAGTCATAGTCTAGTCATAGTCTAGTCATAGTCTAGTCATAGTCTAGTCATAGTCGAGTCATAGTCGAGTCATAGTCGAGTCATAGTCTTGTCATAGTCTTGTCATAGTCTTGTCATAGTCTAGTCATCGTCAAGTCTAATCTAATCTTGTTTGCAATTAAGAAAACAATCAATCATTTTATTACAAAATCTTTATTTCGTACAATATTTTGCATCCGGTGTCTTATTCCTAATCCACTTCAAATGCGAAGTAATCCTCGTATTCACGGAAGGTTGATTTGTGGCGCAAGCAAAACCATAACTCACAATCCCCACCGCATACAAACGTTCTCCCCTAGCATACAAAGCACCACCCGAGTCATATTGACAAGTATCGCGTCCTGGCGTATACGTACAAAAGGCTCCAAATGGTAAATTCCTCACAATATTCTGACACTCATTGCGTGATATTACGTCCAAAGTGGTCTTTAGCAAAACGGAGGATTGTTGACCACCAAATGAGGTGGTTCCCCAACCGGCAGTCTCAACACGTTGACCAGCATATGGTATGGTACCACTGCCTTCTTTAAGGGTATAAAAGGGAAGACAAACTGGTCCTACACTACGATTCCATTCAATGGTATAGCGAGTTTTGAGTAGAGCAATATCATTGTGGACTTTAGTGGAGCTGGCGTGGAATTGTTCGTGTGTTATGATTTTAATAAGATCATATTGACGGGTGTAAAAAGAGTCCAGAACTGAAAGGATTAAATATGACTTTTTTTATTTAAATTTTCTTTATCACCTCTACTCCTTCCTCCCCCCTCCACTTACCCGTGGACAAATCATGTTCACCCACTACAGCTGTCAAATATTCTGGTCTACTGGTTTCAGGTGTTATATAACAATGGGCAGCCGAAAGCAAATAACGATGATGAACTAGAAATCAAAAGAAAACGAAGAACAAAAGCAGGAATATCAAAAACAAATCTCTATATCAACCAAAAACTGTCTGTGTCAAAAGCGAAAACTTCAACAACAGTAGCAAAACAAGCAACTTACTTATAGTGGCGCCACAAAAAATCTTTTGATTTTTTATGGTCATTACACCAGCCATTGAAGGAAATTCATTGATACCTGCCACACCAGAAGCACCGGCTATTTTCGACGTAGAACTCCAACCACACTCACACTGTGTCTCAAGGACTTCGACTAAACAAGAAAACGAGCCACCACCTTGGCTGTTGCGAGTCGTATGACTAAAGAGAGAGGAGGTTGGCGTCGCAGTTGAGGGAGATGCTGTTTGCTGAGAACTTGTATAATCTTGGCCGATAATCACTTTGGCAACACGTTTTGTGGAAATCTTATGCGTGGCAATTGAGCCATTACGCCACGTGTTGACCGGCAAAAAATCATAGAAGTTTAAAACACTTGTTGGTTTTGACGATGTTGTTGTTGTTGCTGTTGCAGGTGACTTAGTTGTGGTTGGAGTTGCAGTTGTTGTTTTTGTTTTTGTTGCAAATGCTTTTATGTCAATTTTGTTTGACAACAAAGCCACCACATAAGCAAACGAATTTGTAACCTTCTTATCCTCTTCCTTCTGCTGCTCCTGCTGTAGCGTCTCTTTTATGTTTTCCTCCTCTTCATCTAAAGATGTTGAAAAGTAAGTTGTGGACTCTGTTAAAGGTGCTTGTGTAAAGGAAGTTGTCAATAAATTGGCCGGTAAGGCTATTGATGATGATGATGTTGTTATTTGAGTTACATTGAGTGGTTGGGAAGTTGTAGTTGTTGGTTTAACTGTCGTCGTTTTTCTTTTCTGTTGTTGTTTTTTGTTTTCTGTTGTTGATGTTTTGTTTCTTTGTATTTCTTCTTCAGTTTCTTTTATGACATTTGGCAATATTCTTTTGTAATAGGGTGTAGATATGTATGACAGGACTGCTTGATTAAGAAAACTTTTTCTTTCCATTTTACCAGTACCACAAAAATACTCCGAACCTGTTAATACCTCACTGCCCTCACGATTAAAGTAGAAGACTTCATTAAGACATCTGGTGGCAGATTGTGGCTGGAATTTGGGAAACATATTTAAAATTGACTCGAGATTTGAGACTTCATTTGAGACGTTCTATAAACCTAAAGAAACTGGACTGGAAACTGGAACTGAGACAATTTTAAGGAAGTAGAAGAAGCGAAAGCTCGTGCATGAAGTGAGGTCAAGAACCCGAATCAACGTCAAAGGAAGATAAGGAAGTGTTCTATGTTTCCATATGGCACATATTTCCCCAGCTATTGAAATCGATCCAGACAAAGCCAGGGACCTCTGCCGAACATAATTGATCGTAAAGTTCTTTTCTGAGAATCATTGGAACAGGTATTCGTGATTTGAACAACATTAACAACTTTAATTAGTCAAAAAGCTTTTGTGAGGTGCTTTGAAAAGAATGAAGTTAAGATCAATGAACTACTTTCGTGACTGATGTACATCATCAGTGGACTGAAAGATAACATAAGTTCTTCCTAAATGAACTTTAGAAGCAGCTTTAAAGAGAATATACTAGTATTCCAAGCTTTCCTTTTGGCCACAGTGTTTAAAGAAGGATAGCCATGAGGATCGTTAAGCTTCTCTTTAAGATCGTTAATCATATGAGACCACCACTTTGAACCACTTTCGTGACCGAGGTGGTAAAAAGAGTCTATTACCTATTTTCATAATAGAAATTTCAGTGGAAAGAAGAGACAGTATTCTAACTACTCTGTGAATGTTAGGCTTGTGCCCCGATTTCAATCAATTGGATCTTATCTTTATAACTAAATTATGATATTCTTCATTGCTGAGAGTTCATGTTGTATTTGAGTTTGTAAATCTGTTAACTGATCATGTCCCGGGTATATGTTTGAATCTCATTAGTCCACCCTGAGGCATGGGTCTCAGTCTCTCTGATATTTCACCGTTTTCCAAGCGAAATTTTTTGCCATCAATGCGATCGCGAGAAGAACACGGGAATTAGATTCGAGATATCAAAATCTCTTACTAATTGGGTTCTATGTTTAGAGATAAATTTCTTGAACAATACGAGTAAACGAAAGCGAAACGGTTTCTGCTTTACACGAGCTTTGATCCTATCTGCAAGATCGCTGATTCATATACAATATCGTTTTATGAGCTTGGCTATGTTAAACTTTTGTCACGAAATATCGTACTAATACAACCAATTAGTTGCTATCTTAAGGAAGATTCCTAAAATCTCATAAGGATAAAAAGAAAATCTACTCAAGGGGATCTCAAAAGGGTTTAAGGACTCCGCAGGTGGGGCTTTAGTTTTAATATATTTCCATTTCTCACCGTATTCAATTTAATATTACACGTAAATTTCAATTCATAATCCTGAGGAGCTTTAATAACATAACGGCAAGATGAACCAATAGGATATTCCGCAGGATAATAAGGTGAATTTAGATATAATTTTTCACCAGCTTTCATTTCCACTTTATGGTTACACTGATCAAAAAGGCATAAAACTTGGTTAAAGGAAAAACACAAGATAACAACAAAAATTTTCCAATAAGATAAAAACATTGTCCTTTTTTATAAAAAGTCCTTAGGTTTTATAATTAATTTTTATTTATTCATTTAATTTTTTTTAATTTTTCAGTTATAATTTCTTTTTTCTTTTATAGTTTTATGTTTATAATTCCAATTTTTTAAACTTTCTTCTTTCACTTCTCACACACAACTGATCATTATTTTTTCAAAGTTGTTAAATTTAAGTTTTTTTCTTAAAAAAAAACTTAATTTCTTATTTATAACACTTCCTACCCATGAAGATTTAAAATATCAATTTATTTGAAATTTACACCATTCACAACAATTTAAGATCATTATGAACAAGTTTTTTATGTTTTGTTTAACATCACGTGAGTTTGAAGACATGCTAAGATCGATCATAGACAAAAGATCGTTTTGCAGTTTGTGTGTGCGGTTAAATACCGGCTTATTTAAAAGATATTTTAAAAAGAGTGGTTGGTATTAACAAGACTCAATAATAAACAAAAATCTGACAATACCAGGCCACCTACACCGCCGACAACAACAATGAAGTGGGTCAGTAAGACAAATAATAATGTGAGGTAATTATAGAAAATAGTTAAGCCTGCTAAAAAAACTAGTTTTATGATATTGATGATATTGTTATAAAAAACAATATTGTTATAAAAAAAACACAAAAACATCTACCCTGGGATCTATAAATAGATCTTTTATTATTTTGTTGCAATACTAAATTTTCATAACTTAATTTTATTTTCTCCAAAATCGTGTCAGAAACTTAAACATATTTCAAATTTCCGCCCCAAAGAAAAAGCAAAACCTAAATAAACAGTTTACAAAAAATTAAGCGTTAAATAAAGCGCTTAACTTTCATCCTTTAAATATAATCTCCGTGAAAATGCCCCTACTTCGGTGTCAGTTTTTTCATATTCTCTTACGCGCAAACAAAAATACATATAAGAATGGTTGACTAAACAAAAACTAAAGAAGTCTGGTAGAAAAAAATATGTTCTATTAAAATATTTATTTAAAACATTGTTTGCTCAAACAACGGATAGGGTATGAGAGTACAAAATAAAACACAACCAACAATTTCATAAAGTCACTATAAAGACAACCAGGATGCTTAAAATAATACCCAGCAAAATTTATAAACTTAAATCGTCTGTAGATCCTTAAAAACGCTACAATCGACAAAATAAAGATAATCTGTGATCACTCATATTTTCTATGAAAAATGAATTTTTATATAGAAAAACTTTAAACGGCTGTAGATCCTTAAATAATGCTCCAATCGACTAAATAAAGAAAATCTGTGATCACTCATATTTTCCATGAAAAATGGATTTTTATAAGAAAAAACCTTAAATTGGCTGTAGATCCTTAAATAACGCTCTAATCGACAAAATAAAGAAAATATGTGATCATTATTATTTGCCATAAAAATGTGTAGATCACTAATTTTTTCTTCAGAAATAGATTTTTATGAAAATCGTAAAATCGGCTGCCGATTCTTATATAACACTCCAATAAAAATATTTGTTATATGAAAAACCTAAGATCGGGTATGGATCTTAAACAACTGGAAAAATGGATGTCAATAGTAGTCAAGTAGGAAATAGCTGTCAATAGTAATTAATTAGTTAGTTAGCTAGCTAGTTAGTTAGTTAGTTCGTTAGTTAGTTAGTTAGTTAGTTAGTTAGTAGTTAGTTAGTTAGTTAGTTAGTTAGTTAGTTAGTTAGTTAGTTAGTTAGTTAGTTAGTTAGTTAGTTAGTTAGTTAGTTAGTTAGTTAGTTAGTTAGTTAGTTAGTTAGTTAGTTAGTTAGTTAGTTAGTTAGTTAGTTAGTTAGTTAGTTAGTTAGTTAGTTAGTTAGTTAGTTAGTTAGTTAGTTAGTTAGTTAGTTAGTTAGTTAGTTAGTTAGTTAGTTAGTTAGTTAGTTAGTTAGTTAGTTAGTTAGTAGTTAGTTAGTTAGTTAGTTAGTTAGTTAGTTAGTTAGTTAGTTAGTAGTAGTTAGTTAGTTAGTTAGTTAGTTAGTTAGTTAGTTAGTTAGTTAGTTAGTTAGTTAGTTAGTTAGTTAGTTAGTTAGTTAGTTAGTTAGTTAGTTAGTTAGTTAGTTAGTTAGTTAGTTAGTTAGTTAGTTAGTTAGTTAGTTAGTTAGTTAGTTAGTTAGTTAGTTAGTTAGTTAGTTAGTTAGTTAGTTAGTTAGTTAGTTAGTTAGTTAGTTAGTAGTTAGTAGTTAGTTAGTTAGTTAGTTAGTTAGTTAGTTAGTTAGTTAGTTAGTTAGTTAGTTAGTTAGTTAGTTAGTTAGTTAGTTAGTTAGTTAGTTAGTTAGTTAGTTAGTTAGTTAGTTAGTTAGTTAGTTAGTTAGTTAGTTAGTTAGTTAGTTAGTTAGTTAGTTAGTAGTTAGTTAGTTAGTTAGTTAGTTAGTAGTTAGTTAGTTAGTTAGTTAGTTAGTTAGTTCCTTCTTCCGTTCGTTTTTTCGTTCGTTCCTCACATTCAGTCACATCCTTTATCACCCATAACATCATCACACCCCTTATCCTTTATACATCCTCATGAAACATAAAACAATCGTGTTGTTGTTTTAAGACTAATTTCATTTATTTATTAAATCTTTGTTGAGGGGTTCTGTTAAGGACCCTCTTTCCCTATTAAAAGCATTTTTTCATTATAACTAAAATATATAAATGTTTTTGTTGTTTATTAGCAAAAAAATATAACGAACAACAACTATAATAATACATCATGGTAAAATAAATATAAAGTATAAAAAATTAAACTTTATTTCGCCATTTTTAATTTCCTACTCCTTTGTGAGTGTTTGTATAAAATACACGCCAAAGGACAATAACTAACTAAGAATAACAACATTTGGAAAAGAACCATAAAAAACAGGGGAAACAGAAAGAGGAACCTGTGCATATATGTATGTATGTGGTGAGGCTCATAAGAGGTACATATCTGCCATATTTTAAAGTGGAGTAAAAAAAAACTTAGATTACAGCTTACGTTTTGCAACAAACAGCGAAAAGCTAATAAAACAACAAAACTGTAAAAATGTAATAAAAAAATTAAAAAGAAATAAAAACGAATTAAAATCTAACGAGAGTTTGTTTTTTGCGGAAAAATTAAAAAAAAACTGTAACAACAGACAACTGTGATGACTACAATAACTCTGGCAAAAGGACATGTTCTTGCAGGGTTGGGGGGTTGTTTGTATGCATAGTTTTTTTTTTCTTTTTGAAGAATTCTTTTTTTTTTTTTTGGAAATGCTGAAATGACCATAGATGATGACGGCTAGTTGTATATTGGGTAGTTAGGTAGATTCTTATGAATATGTGGCTGTACGGTATAAAAAAATTTTCGTAATAATATTTAAAGGGACCTACATACTACGTATGTACGTGTTCCATAATGTTTTTTAGAGAAATTGCTGTTTTTTGTCTTTATCGTTTGTAGTTGTTTTTAAGTATTTACGCGTTAAATGGTGAATATTTTTGGAACATTCTCCACAAAAAAACTTTATTTATTTTGTATACAAAGACAATTAAGCAAATCTAGGGATTTAAGATACTTTTTTTAGATTTTTATATAAATTAACAAAATTAAAACATATTTTTTTGCAAAATACTAACAGAGTTACATACATATATGGAAAAGTATTAACTCTTTTCTATGAAAAACATTAAACTGAATTAGAGCCTTAAAAGAGGCTGTAATCGACATAATAAAGAAAATCTGTGATCACTCATATTTTTCATGAAAAATGGATTTTTATATAGAAAAACATAAAAACGGTTGTAAATCCTTAAATAACACTCCAATCGACAAATTAAAGAAAATCTGTGATCACTCATATTTCCTATGAAACATGGATTTTTATATAGAAAAACTTAAAACGGCTGTAGATCCTTAAATAACGCTCCAATCGACTAAATAAAGAAAATCTGTAATCACTCATATTTTCCATGAAAAATGGATTGTTATATAGAAAAACTTAAATCGGCTGTAGATCCTTAAATAACGCTCCAATCGACAAAATAAAGAAAATCTGTGATCACTCATATTTTCCAAAAAAAATGGATTTTTATATAGAAAAACTAAAAACGGCTGTAGATCCTTAAATAGCGCTCCAATCGACAAAATAAAGAAAATCTGTGATCACTCATATTTTCCATGAAAAATGGATTTTTATATGAAAAAACTTAAATCGGCTGTAGATCCTTAACTAAAGCCCTAACCTAAAAATATATCTTTATTATTTTCAAATTAAAGCTGCTTATACAGCAACGATTAGAAATTTTTATATAAAGGTGTCAGTGGGTGATGGTGTAAAATTAATCTTCTCTATGTTTTAACTGCTTCTTTTCATCTCAAGTGACCAAAACGATAATCATTTCAATTTAGTTAGACACCAAAAAACTGTTTATTTTTTCGCCAAAAACTGAGAAAAACGTATATAAAACGCCAACATCAAACAGACATAAATACAAAACAAATAGTAAAAAATAACGTTAAAAAATCCTCATCATTATTATCAACAGACACCACCCAATAGCAGGGACTATAGAAGAAACTTAAGTTTTTCTTTTTGCCAAAATATTATTGTACGCGTTTTATACAAAGTCAATGGTTTACGGAATACACAAAAATTTTCTTTTTTTTATTTAGTTTTATTTTTAGAACACAACTCCCCCTTTGGCTGTAGCAGCCAAACATGGCAACCAAATGCCAATTTATCAAATGACCAAAAGTAATATAAGACAAAAAAAATGATTGGAAAGAGTTTGAATAAAGACTGCCGGTACATGGTCACTCCATGTACACTAACACATGCAACACGCATACAATTACAAACACGTTCTAATGGTCAGTTTCAGTTTGTTATCCTGTTCAGTTATTACCGTTAAAAAGCCTTAGTTTTTCTTTATTTTTTATGTAATTTAAAATCGTACAAAAGGGGGGAAAACTCCCTTATACAGACAATAAAATATCAAAAAAAAAACGCTAAAATAAAGCAGGCTTAACATGAACAATAATTCTAAATTTAAGCAGTTTAAAACACAAGTGGTTGGGGAATCAATTGCATTAATATTTAAGGAATTACAATCAATTTAACGTTTTCCACAATAAAATCCATTCTGATCACAGATCTTCTTTATTTAGTCGATTGGAGCGTTATTTAAGGATCTACAGCCGATTTAAGTTTTTCCATATAAAAATCCATTTTTCATGGAAAATATGAGTGATCACAGATTTTCTTTATTTTGTCGATTGGAGCGTTATTTAAGGATCTACAGCCGTTTTAAGTTTTTCTATATAAAAATCTATTTTTCATGGAAAATATGAGTGATCACAGATTTTCTTGATTTTGTCGATTGCAGCGTTATTTAAGGATCTACAGCCGATTTTAGTTTTTCTATAAAAAAATCCATTTTTCATGGAAAATATGAGTGATCACAGATTTTCTTTATTTTGTCGATTGGAGCGTTATTTAAGGATCTACAGCCGATTTAAGTTTTTCTATAGAAAAATCCATTTTTTATTGAAAATATGAGTGATCACAGATTTTCTTTATTTTGTCGATTGGATCGTTATTTAAGGATTTACAGCCGATTTAAGTTTTTTCATATAAAAATCAATTTTTCATGGAAAATATGAGTGATCATAGATTTTCTTTATTTAGTCGATTGATACAGCCGATTTAAGTTTTTCTATAGAAAAATCCATTTTTCATTGAAAATATGAGTGATCACAGATTTTCTTTATTTTGTCGATTGGAGCGTTATTTAAGGAACTACAGCCGTTTCTAGTTTTTCTATATAAAAATCCATTTTTCATGGAAAATATGAGTGATCACAGATTTTCTTTATTTTGTCGATTGGAGCGTTATTTAAGGAGTTACAGTCGATTTAAGTTTTTCTATATAAAAATCCGTTTTTCATAGAAAATATGAGTGTTCACAGATTTTCTTTATTTCGTCGATTGGAGCGTTATTTAAGGATCTACAGCTGATTTAAGTTTTTCTATATAAAAATCCATTTTTCATGGAAAATATGAGTGATCACAGATTTTCTTTATTAAGTCGATTGGAGCGTTATTTAAGGATCTACAGCCGATTTAAGTTCTTCTATATAAAAATCCATTTTTCATGGAAAATATGAGTGATCACAGATTTTCTTTATTAAGTCGATTGGAGCGTTATTTAAGGATCTACAGCCGATTTAAGTTTTTCTATAGAAAAATCCATTTTTTATTGAAAATATGAGTGATCACAGATTTTCTTTATTTTGTCGATTGGATCGTTATTTAAGGATTTACAGCCGATTTAAGTTTTTTCATATAAAAATCAATTTTTCATGGAAAATATGAGTGATCATAGATTTTCTTTATTTAGTCGATTGATACAGCCGATTTAAGTTTTTCTATAGAAAAATCCATTTTTCATTGAAAATATGAGTGATCACAGATTTTCTTTATTTTGTCGATTGGAGCGTTATTTAAGGAACTACAGCCGTTTCTAGTTTTTCTATATAAAAATCCATTTTTCATGGAAAATATGAGTGATCACAGATTTTCTTTATTTTGTCGATTGGAGCGTTATTTAAGGAGTTAAAGTCGATTTAAGTTTTTCTATATAAAAATCCATTTTTCATGGAAAATATGAGTGATCACAGATTTTCTTTATTTTGTCGATTGGAGCGTTATTTAAGGAGTTACAGCCGATTTAAGTTTTTCTATATAAAAATCCATTTTTCATGGAAAATATGAGTGATCACAGATTTTCTTTATTTTGTCGATTGGAGCGTTATTTAAGGATCTACAGCCGATTTAAGTTTTTCTATATAAAAATCCATTTTTCATGGAAAATATGAGTGTTCACAGATTTTCTTTATTTCGTCGATTGGAGCGTTATTTAAGAATCTACAGCCGTTTTTAGTTTTTTATATAAAAATCCGTTTTTCATAGAAAATATGAGTGATCACAGATTTTCTTTATTTAGTCGATTGGAGCGTTATTTAAGGATCTACAGCCGATTTAAGTTTTTCTATATAAAAATCCATTTTTCATGGAAAATATGAGTGATCACAGATTTTCTTTATTAAGTCGATTGGAGCGTTATTTAAGGAGTTACAGCCGATTTAAGTTTTTCTATATAAAAATCCATTTTTCATGGAAAATATGAGTGATCACGGATTTTCTTTATTAATTCGATTGGAGCGTTATTTAAGGATCTACAGCCGTTTTTAGTTTTTCTATATAAAAGTCCATTTTTCATGGAATATATGAGTGATCACAGATTTTCTTTATTTTGTCGATTAGAGCGTTATTTAAGGAACTACAGCCGTTCTTAGTTTTTGTATATAAAAATCCATTTTTCATGGAAAATATTAGTGATCACAGATTTTCTTTATTTTGTCGATTGCAGCGTTATCTAAGGAGTTACAGCCGATTTAAGTTTTTCTATATAAAAATCGATTTTTCGTGAAAAATATGAGTGATCACAGATTTTCTTTATTTTGTCGATTGCAGCGTTATTTAAGGATCTACAGCCGATTTTAGTTTTTCTATATAAAAATCCATTTTTCATGGAAAATATGAGTGATCACAGATTTTCTTTATTTTGTCGATTGGAGCGTTATTTAAGGATTTACAGACGATTTAAGTTTTTCTATATAAAAATCCATTTTTCATGGAAAATATGAGTGATCACAGATTTTCTTTATTTTGTCGATTGGAGCGTTATTTAAGGAGTTACAGCCGATTTAAGTTTTTCTATATAAAAATCCATTTTTCATGAAAAATATGAGTGATCACAGATTTTCTTTATTTTGTCGATTGCAGCGTTATTTAAGGATCTACAGCCGATTTTAGTTTTTCTATATAAAAATCCATTTTTCATGGAAAATATGAGTGATCACAGATTTTCTTTATTTTGTCGATTGGAGCGTTATTAAAGGTTTTACAGACGATTTTAGTTTTTCTATATAAAAATCCATTTTTCATGGAAAATATGAGTGATCACAGATTTTCTTTATTTTGTCGATTGGAGCGTTAATTAAGGATTTACAGCCGATTTAAGTTTTTCTATATAAAAATCCATTTTTCATAAAAAATATGAGTGATCACAGATTTTCTTTATTTTGTCGATTGGAGCGTTATTTAAGGATCTACAGCCGATTTTAGTTTTTCTATATAAAAATCCATTTTTCATGGAAAATATGAGTGATTATTTAAGGAACTACAGCCGATTTAAGTTTTTCTATATAAAAATCCATTTTTCATAAAAAATATTAGTGATCATAGATTTTCTTTATTTTGTCGATTGGAGCGTTATTTAAGGAACTACAGCCGATTTAAGTTTTTCTATATAAAATCCATTTTTCATTGAAAATATGAGTGATCACAGATTTTCTTTATTTTGTCGATTGGAGCGTTATTTAAGGAACTACAGCCGATTTAAGTTTTTCTATATAATAATCCATTTTTCATGGAAAATATGAGTGATCATAGATTTTCTTTATTTTGTCGATTGGAGCGTTATTTAAGGAACTACAGCCGATTTAAGTTTTTCTGTATAAAATCCATTTTTCATAAAAAATATGAGTGATCACAGATTTTCTTTATTTTGTCGATTGGAGAGTTATTTAAGGAACTACAGCCGATTTAAGTTTTTTTATATAAAAATCCATTTTTCATGGAAAATATGAGTGATCACAGATTTTCTTTATTTTGTCGATTGGAGTGTTATTTAAGAAACTACAGCCGATTTAAGTTTTTCTATATAATAATCCATTTTTCATGGAAAATATGAGTGATCACAGATTTTCTTTATTTTGTCGATTGGAGCGTTATTTAAGGAACTACAGCCGATTTAAGTTTTTCTATATAAAATCCATTTTTCATGGAAAATATGAGTGATCACAGATTTTCTTTATTTTGTCGATTGGAGCGTTATTTAAGGAACTACAGCCGATTTAAGTTTTTCTATTAAAATCCATTTTTCATGGAAAATATGAGTGATCACAGATTTTCTTTATTTTGTCGATTAGAGCGTTATTTAAGGAACTACAGCCGATTTAAGTTTTTCTATATAAAAATCCATTTTTCATGGAAAATATGAGTGATCACAGATTTTCTTTATTTTGTCGATTAGAACGTTATTTAAGGAACTACAGCCGATTTAAGTTTTTCTATATAATAATCCATTTTTCATGGAAAATATGAGTGATCCAGATTTTCTTTATTTTGTCGATTGGAGCGTTATTTAAGGAACTACAGCCGATTTAAGTTTTTCTATATAAAAATCCATTTTTCATAAAAAATATAGATTTTCTTTATTTTGTCGATTGGAGCGTTATTTAAGGAACTACAGCCGATTTAAGTTTTTCTATATAAAAATCCATTTTTCATAAAAAATATTAGTGATCATAGATTTTCTTTATTTTGTCGATTGGAGCGTTATTTAAGGAACTACAGCCGATTTAAGTTTTTCTATATAAAATCCATTTTTCATGGAAAATATGAGTGATCACAGATTTTCTTTGGAGCGTTATTTAAGGAACTACAGCCGATTTAAGTTTTTCTATATAATAATCCATTTTTCATGGAAAATATGAGTGATCACAGATTTTCTTTATTTTGTCGATTGGAGCGTTATTGAAGGAACTAAAGCCGATTTAAGTTTTTCTATATAAAAATCCATTTTTCATGGAAAATATGAGTGATCACAGATTTTCTTTATTTTGTCGATTGGAGCGTTATTTAAGGAACTACAGCCGATTTAAGTTTTTCTATATAATAATCCATTTTTCATGGAAAATATGAGTGATCACAGATTTTCTTTATTTTGTGGATTGGAGCGCTATTTAAGGAACTACAGCCGATTTAAGTTTTTCTATATAATAATCCATTTTTCATGGAAAATATGAGTGATCACAGATTTTCTTTATTTTGTCTATTGGAGCGTTATTTAAGGAACTACAGCCGATTTAAGTTTTTCTATATAATAATCCATTTTTCATGGAAAATATGAGTGATCACAGATTTTCTTTATTTTGTCGATTGGAGCGTTATTTAAGGAACTATAGCCGATTTAAGTTTTTCTATATAAAAATCCATTTTTCATGGAAAATATGAGTGATCACAGATTTTCTTTATTTTGTCGATTGGAGCGTTATTTAAGGAACTATAGCCGATTTAAGTTTTTCTATATAAAAATCCATTTTTCATGGAAAATATTAGTGATCACAGATTTTCTTTATTTTGTCGATTGGAGCGTTATTTAAGGAACTACAGCCGATTTAAGTTTTTCTATATAAAAATCCATTTTTCATAAAAAATATGAGTGATCACAGATTTTCTTTATTTTGTCGATTGGAGTGTTATTTAAGGAACTACAGCCGATTTAAGTTTTTCTATATAAAAATCCATTTTTCATAAAAAATATTAGTGATCATAGATTTTCTTTATTTTGTCGATTGGAGCGTTATTTAAGGAACTACAGCCGATTTAAGTTTTTCTATATAAAATCCATTTTTCATGGAAAATATGAGTGATCACAAATTTTCTTTATTTTGTCGATTGGAGCGTTATTTAAGGAACTACAGCCGATTTAAGTTTTTCTATATAATAATCCATTTTTCATGGAAAATATGAGTGATCACAGATTTTCTTTATTTTGTCGATTGGAGCGCTATTTAAGGAACTACAGCCGATTTAAGTTTTTCTATATAAAAATCCATTTTTCATGGAAAATATGAGTGATCACAGATTTTCTTTATTTAGTCGATTGGAGCATTATTTAAGGATCTATAGCCGTTTTAAGTTTTTCTATATAGAAATTCATTTTTCATGGAAAATATGAGTGATCACAGATTTTCTTTAATTTGTCAATTGGAGCGTTATTGAAGGAGTTACAGCCGATTTAAGATTTTAACAGTATTATTAAATTGCAAACACTTTTTTGTGTTAGACTAAGGTTTGTGTCTTTGATAATTAACTTTAACTATATGTTATGTCAGTTTTTGACTGTAGATGACGCTACTTATTATTTAAGACATGTACCCGTTGGGTGGTTGACTTTGATAAGTTCAAGTTACGAGTATTGCCAGCTATTGAATGTTTTCTAATTTGAACCACCGAATAGTAGAAAATCATTATGATGGAATAAGGAATTTAAGTAGTGTTCGGTTTTTATAAGTATATTTGACGACTAAAAAAAAGTCTTTAACATTGGTGTTTGAAAATCAAAAAAAGTGTCAATATTTTTCTTATCTAAGATCAACAAGATCAAAGATTTAAATGAAAAATATATTCTCCCAGGATTTGTTTATAAAACCCGCATAAATAAACGATCTTTAAAAATTCCAAATTGTTACA
>NW_023996132.1:0-54541 GCF_015586225.1 Lucilia sericata | reverse complement strand
ACTATAGACTAGACTATAGACTAGACTATAGACTAGACTATAGACTAGACTATAGACTAGACTATAGACTAGACTATAGACTAGACTATAGACTAGACTATAGACTAGACTATAGACTAGACTATAGACTAGACTATAGACTAGACTATAGACTAGACTATAGACTAGACTATAGACTAGACTATAGACTAGACTATAGACTAGACTATAGACTAGACTATAGACTAGACTATAGACTAGACTATAGACTAGACTATAGACTACTATAGACTAGACTATAGACTAGACTATAGACTAGACTATAGACTAGACTATAGACTAGACTATAGACTAGACTATAGACTATAAGACTAGACTATAGACTAGACTATAGACTAGACTATAGACTAGACTATAGACTAGACTATAGACTAGACTATAGACTAGACTATAGACTAGACTATAGACTAGACTATAGACTAGACTATAGACTAGACTATAGACTAGACTATAGACTAGACTATAGACTAGACTATAGACTAGACTATAGACTAGACTAGACTATAGACTAGACTATAGACTGACTATAGACTAGACTATATTCTAGACTATAGTCTACTATAGTCTACACTATAGACTACACTAATGACTACACTATAGACTATACTATAGACTAGACTATAGACTAGACTATAGACTAGACTATAGACTAGACTATAGACTAGACTATAGACTAGACTATAGACTAGACTATAGACTAGACTATAGACTAGACTATAGACTAGACTATAGACTAGACTATAGACTAGACTATAGACTAGACTATAGACTAGACTATAGACTAGACTATAGACTAGACTATAGACTAGACTATAGACTAGACTATAGACTAGACTATAGACTAGACTATAGACTAGACTATAGACTAGACTATAGACTAGACTATAGACTAGACTATAGACTAGACTATAGACTAGACTATAGACTAGACTATAGACTAGACTATAGACTAGACTATAGACTAGACTATAGACTAGACTATAGACTAGACTATAGACTAGACTATAGACTAGACTATAGACTAGACTATAGACTAGACTATAGACTAGACTATAGACTAGACTATAGACTAGACTATAGACTAGACTATAGAGACTAGACTATAGACTAGACTATAGACTAGACTATAGACTAGACTATAGACTAGACTATAGACTAGACTATAGACTAGACTATAGACTAGACTATAGACTAGACTATAGACTAGACTATAGACTAGACTATAGACTAGACTATAGACTAGACTATAGACTAGACTATAGACTAGACTATAGACTAGACTATAGACTAGACTATAGACTAGACTATAGACTAGACTATAGACTAGACTATAGACTAGACTATAGACTAGACTATAGACTAGACTATAGACTAGACTATAGACTAGACTATAGACTAGACTATAGACTAGGACTATAGACTAGACTATAGACTAGACTATAGACTAGACTATAGACTAGACTATAGTTTAGTCTATTCTATAGTCTAGTCTATTCTATAGTCTAGTCTATAGAGTCGACCAGACTATTAGCTGTAGATATCTTCTTATATTCACCCTGCTGATTATCTATCGATATCTCTTTTTTGTCTTCTAGGAGTATTGCATTCTAATAAATAATTTTTTTTCTAATCAATACGAATTCGTATCATTTTCGTATCTTCTTCGTTGTTTGGTTGAAGCAAAAATATGAAAAAATTTTGGAATATTTTTTTAATTCAATAAAACTGTTGGAAAAAACCTACAATTTACGATTTATAGATTTTTTCCGACTTTTAGTTTCTTTTTTCGATTATTATTTACAAAACTGTTTTTTCGACTTTCAAACAAAGTTCGAAAAGTAGACTATCAGTCTTAACACGTTGACGTAATTGATGATGTCTATCACATAGGCTTGTGTATAGTCCTATAGTTTGATTTTGTTACACCTATTTTCCCAGTCTTCTTACTTTTTATAGCAAGGATACATATATTGACAGTTTTTATACAAAGATAACTTTAACTGGCAGAATAATTACATGTTAAATGATAACCTGAGATTGAGATTATGGACCTTAAGGTATGCATGACGTGAATTAACATTTTAAAAAAACCTATAGCTTGGATAAACTGCACCTACTTTAGAACGAATTTTGCAATAATTCCCAACGTAGTTGAAATGCAAAGTTAGATTTTATCCACTCATGTAATACAGTAGTTGGTCTCATGAACTCCGATAATAATTGAATAAGAGAAATTAGTATGGACTTAGGACCTTTTAAAATTTACTTTAAATTTACGACACAAACTTTAAAGGTGTAGTATAGTAAAACTTCTTATTATTTATCATCGTTTATTTCCAAGAAATCAGAATACAAGTTATGTATTTGACTACACAAAGTCTATTAAAGTAAATTAAATATCTTAACAATTCGAGGAAATATGTATAAGGTAAAAATCTTATAATACTATAATACAAATTTATGTTTGAAGCTGAAATTCTAAAGAAATATAGATTTCAAATAAAAACCAAACAATAGAACATAAAAAGCTCACCATCTTCCTGCTAATAAATAAAAATATTTTCTTAAATCGCTCTTAGTAATAAGTTAATTTCGTACGTGAAAAAAAATGCTGTTTAATCTTTAAGCATTTCTGTATTGGCAGTTTGTCAACCTAAATACGGTTGTTGTTTTTTTTTTCCTATCTCTTACTTTTGCAAAACTGTATACAATAAATAATGAAAATATTAATTTATGTATGAACATAAATAATAAATTTTATTACAATAATTCTAATACTCACTCGTATTTCATTAGAAAAGCATCATTTTCATTTCCATCCGCAGCAGTATTGTTATTATCATCACACTCCCCATTTGGCCCCTCATCAACATTTTCAGCATACAAAATACAATAAATAAAATTGTAAAAAAAGGAACAAAAAAAAAAAAATAAATTACGAAAAAAATTCAATTTATTTAATGATTTAAATTGTTCAAACTACACTGCCACTGATTCATTCAGTCATCCATCCATCCATTCCTTCATTTATTTCAACAATAATTTTAAATGTATTTTTTTTTTCTTCCCCTCTGCCCTTTTGTTGGTATGAGCGAGTGCAAAGTGTATGAGAAAAATTATGTAAGTAGTACATAGTGAAAAAAGCGCAAAGAAACAAACAAAAAAAAAAAAATGCAAAAAAAAAGTTGTATAAAAACGTAGAGGAAACAATTACGCTTATCTTCCCAGTTGACATCGATAGTTATGGCATTGACGATAAATGTGACACTGTCAACGTAACCCAACATTTTTGCAAACATTGAACAACCATACAATTGTTGTATGATGATGTTGTTACTACTCTTGTTGTTGTTGTTGATGATGATTGCGCTATACTACAGCGACGACTGTAACTATGACGCCAAGCAAGGATGTTCTTGAAGGGTAGTAGCATGAGAATCGTTTAGGCTATGGGGACTAAGTATACTTTTTTTCATAGAGTGTAAGCTATAAACGATAGATAGAATTACTGTTGCAAGTGGGTTGTAGTAAGAAAAAAAAGAGTTATAACTAGAATGACTGTAATCAGTCGAAATATATTTATACTACATTCACGTCATAAGCATATTATGCAGATAATTTTATAACATATTACATACCTGCAGATAATGCACCCTGTTGTCTAAACAAAAAATGTTGTTGTAACATAATAAGAGTAACATTTTAAGCTGGAAATTTTAGGTATGATCTGAATCATGTACATTTCTCTAAGAATCTAACAGATAGACCTAAATTTCAACAAGTTTTTTATATCGTATTAAATAAACCAAAGAATCTGGGGCTTCGAGGTCCAAGTATACAAATTGTGCTGCTACTTCTACTCCAGTTGTCTATAAATTCATTGGATTGGCTTGTCATTTGAACATGTAGTAACATGTTCAAATGTTACTTATGCTAGACATATTATAAGAATGACACGGTCTACGCAAGATCAGTAGGCTTTACGCCTAGTGACCCATCCAAACCTCAGGTCAGGCTTTCTTCTACTTCTGCAATAGACGGCGGAAATAGAAAAACTAACATATTTATGGATTCACTATGTACATATGTTATGCAAATCTGCTGTATACGATGGTTCCCCCGTGGCATGTTACCTTGATGAAGCTTCCCCAGCTTGGTGTATTTCAATGTCGGGGTAAAAGGGATACTACCACTAACTCTAGTCTATCGGGACTATAAACTGGCAGTTCCATTTGAATTCTTGACCTTTTGTTGGAACCATTCCTTGCCAGGGTATGTTTAGGTTTTATTCTGTTCATACCAGATTTATCACAGCGTGTTCTCTGTGAGCAAGAAGTTTAGTTAAGTTAATTGATTCGTAATTTCGTCTATTCCCATCAGTTCGGTCGGACAGTCCTGAACTACCTATTTAACCTACCACTTAGGATTACCCCTAGCCACCGACTGCCCAGGTGACCAGCTATTTGAACATGTGCTTGTCCTACGAGGAAGTCAATCATTACCCCATAGATTACGAAGAGACAGACAAAAATCTTAAGTTTGTTTTTTAAGTGTCCACGATTCTCTAACTTACAGAGGGGAAACTAAAGTGACGATTATCTTTAGCCCCGTTTACAAAGAGTGCATTCGAGATGAAAGACGAATTAGAACCAATCAGGTGGTTAGACCTTAGTGGAAATAACTGTCTTTTTCAGATGCATTGATTCGTTGTCGAACTGCTGAGTTAAGTCTGTTGGTGTTATTGTCGAATCGACATTGACCATTCATTCCATTTGGATGATTGTAAACGGAAGAGATTGTTTTACATCTCATAAGTTACCCTTGTTTACAAAGAGTACATCCGAGACGAAAAACGGATTAAAGCCAAAATCACTGCCTTTTTCGGATGCATTGACTCGTTGTCGAACTGCTGAGTTAAGTCTGTAGGTGTTATTGCCGAATCGACAGGGACCATTTCATTTGCGTGGTTGTAAAGGGAAGAGATTGTTTTACATCCTATAAGTTACCCAAAGACATGTGTGAAAATTGCCACATATGTACATGTTCCTTGCAAGTCTCAAAGGGGCGGTGGTAATGAGCCGTCTCTAGCTCACCTTGTGGTTTAAATAGTACCGGACTTGTCGGGATTGTTATTCCTTATAGAAAATATCAATCGAAAATGTTCTGTTATAGATTCCAAACTTGTCATGAAGTTTTTTGAAAGCCTTCGCTATAAAAAGTTCTTGGAAATCTATTCAGGGTCTTCGTTTATAGAATTTATTACCAATAAATTAAAAAAAGAAGTTAACTTTTAGATCCATATTCATGGATAAACCCATCACCTTTATATTCCTTGCTGGTAGTACAGCAATAATATATGAACATTCATAAAAATCATCATCTATGCCGGAGCTATGAAGCCAGCTAGTAAAGTAGAACTACCGCTGTTGAAAACGACAAGTTGCACGAAAAATATTATTCAAGATGAAAAAAAAAATATATGCACAAAAAGAAATAAATAGAAAAAAAAATAATAATAAAATGAAATGTCTCTATAAAATACATAATAATAAAAACGCGAATAACAGCCAAAATCGATTTAAGCACGCACAATACAACACAGCTCTAGGAATTTGTTGGGGGAAATAAAAAAAGAGAAAAATAATATTTTTACTACAGTTCTATTTAAGTGTCAATGTTGATGCTATTGATGCATACACCCAATTCAAGCAATGAGGATAACGTGGTATAGTCAAAGATGGTGGCACAAAATTTAATAGTGCAACCAAACTCCCCCCCCCCTCTAGTAAAGTAGTCAGGGTGTTGGCAAGGATGTTTTTACACATTTGACAAAGTGACGTAGTGCTCTAAGGCTATAAGATGCAATAAAGTTGCTATAGCTGTGTGGCACCATGTAGTTTTTATACTTAACCTTTTAAACACTCTTTTTTTTTTTTGAACAGAAAAGTGTTCACAAAAACACCATCGCGAATATTTAACATCAAAAACAGTCACAGAACCACAGCGTATTTATAGTGTGAAAATGTGAAAAAATACGATGTTGCAGCAGCAGCCAAGGCAGGATCTTAAGAAATAAATATCATTATTATTTTCTCACTAAAAATGTCTTAATAGGAAATGCTTAAGGATGTTTGTTAATGGTGTTGTCAGAAAAATCATGCCAAAGACAAAGAATTTATGCAGTATTTGTTGTTTACTCTGTGAACCAAAGTAATTTGGTAGATATGTTAAAGGAATTTAAATAAGTGGAGAAGATTATGAACAAATGTATATTTCAGCAGCATAACTTTAATATTAGACTATGATGATTCAATGTGTTAAGTCATTGTGTAGAATTTCTATAAATAATTGGTGGATTGCTGCTATATGAATTTTTTACCAGTCCCTCTTTCCTTTAGATATGGCATCACTATCAATTGAAAGTCAATTCTCAATTGAAAGTCAATTCTCATGTTTTTTTACGGAATATCATAATCTTGTATCAGTCCCTCTTACCCTTAGATATGGCATTTCTAGCCAATGGCTTGGAAAGTCAAATCTTATTCCTTTTTGACAAAATATCACTCGACAACTCATAATATTGTATCAGTCCCTCTTACCCTTAGATATGGCATCTCCAGTTATTGGCTGGTAAAGTAAATTTTAATTTATTTTTGTCCAAATATCACTCGACAACTCATAATTTTATACCAGTACCTTTCTGCTTTAAATATGGCATCTCAAGCCATTGGCTTGTCAAGTCCCAATGTGAACAACTATTGTTGTTTTTAGCAGTGGCTGCTGTTGTTATTGTTGTAGCTCTTGTTAAAAGTATTCCCTGTGCAAGTGAGCGAATTTTTTGTTTTTGTGTGCTTCCACTTCCAAGGATTTAAGGAACTTGTGTTTATAAGAAGTTTTCCGTTGCTTTCTTTTCGATATCAATCTATTATGCTTTTTTGTTCTGTTTTTCTTTCTATTTTTCGTTGGTATTTTTTTAGAAAAGAAACAGCTACAGGAAGAAAATATATGCGGAATTTTTCACTTCCGTTTTCGTTAAGTTATTGAATTGAAAATTGCATTCTAGAAGTTAAAAAAAAAAACAGAAGAAAAACATAATATAATAGATATTGTGCAGCTAACAAATAAGTAGATGTGGAAAAATTGTTCCTAAACCTTTTTTCTTCTTCTATAGAATAGAACTTTTTTTCTCCAAAGAAATATTGCAAGAAATCAACCCATATTCGATAATATAGGGATGTGTTGTGAGAAATAAAAACTCATATATTCAAGTACATAGACAATATAAACTACATAAACAAAGCGGAACCGGAGACGACAGACACAACAACACATCCCTCTCACATATATTGCAACTCTGAAACAGGAAATTTTTATATTTTAACACACACCAAATGCGGTATAAACAACAAAAATATATACAATTCGACAATTTTTTTTTTTGAATGGAGGGTTTAAATTTAAACTTTTTGTGGCTACAGAGAAAAAGATAAAATTGTAACATCAAGGAAATTAATTCCTAGTGTTGGTTGTTTTGTCACTTATTATTAAACATGATTATACAGTGAAAGATAAAAGTAAAGCACAAAATTATGACTTAAAAAATATGCTAGATATTTGGACTTAGATCCACTACGAAACGAACATTATTATCATTAGCTTTTTAACCACATTTATGACGAAAATGTTCTTAACTAAATAGGCGGAGTTTACACTTTTTTTCTAGTCAAGGTTCAAATTTTTGGAATATTTTTGAAAATCTAAAGAATCTTATGAAATTTCCCTAAAAGTACAAATCTCTCCCAATGTTCATATAATGAACATTGTTTCAACATTTTTATACCCGCGTTCACCCCAAATGTATTTGTAATTTTCTTTTAATAACAATTTCTGTTTGTTTTTTTTTTCCTATCGCTCTCTCTCTCTCTCTCTCATACCTTTTCCACACAACTCAACTCGATTTAAATGACATTGTTATCTTTCAATTTTATTAAAAAGTTTCGGAAAAACTTAAAAACAACAAAGACAGCAACCTTCTTGTTTATATTTGTCTATAGAAATTTTCTTCTGAAAAAAAAGAGGAAAAAAAAAAATAATAACAACTGCAGAGATAACAGCAGCAATAGTATTTTGTAATTTATTGTTGCCAACATATTTGTCAACAATATTTGTTGCGAGTCTAAATACGTATGTGTATCTAAATGGATTTTTATTATTAAATAAATAACGAGTTTTTCTTTTAACACAAGTGTGGCACAAAGTTTTGGTTGTAGTATGTAATATCTGTATGGGAAAGATATAGTATAAGAAGTATAACAGTAGTTTTGTTAGGTAAACTTCTGTTAAAAGCTTAAATTTGGAACATTTCTATTTCGGAATTAAATAAAAGGGGAAAAGGTTTTAGTAGTTTAGATTTGCTGACAGCATTTAACCGTTTGAACGCTGTTTTTAGTAAACAATTTTCAAATTTTGGTTATGAGTAATGTAGGTAATGTAGTTATTTCATACATTACTAGGTAATGGGTAGTCGTTATCAATAATATTAATTTGTTTTTTTTTTAATTGGATTTGTAGCCATTTGTCTAGAGCGTATGTCTAATAAGGAATAGGTAGTGATTCTAACTCTAGTCGATATTAGAAGTTTTTTTTATCATTCTATCTGAGAATCATTATGACCGACTGTAATATGCTTACTCGATTTAATAATGTTTTAGTAACAAGTTGTTGCCATCAATTGTTTACATTACACAAATTGTGAACATACTTACATACATAGTTATTTACTTATTTGTCTAAGTTAAAATTGTATTTACGTATCAATATAAGTTATATGAGGGCAGAATAGAAATTTCTAGGAACAATTTAGACGATCTTGCCATGTCCGTCCGTCTGTCTGTCTGCCTGTGTGTCCGTCTTTTTATTGATTCAAATTGTTCGGTATTGAAAAAGCCAAATATCGGTCCACGTTTTCGCATAGCCCCCACACAAGTGACCACCCGAAAAACAGTTTTAACAGTCATAACTGGTTTAAAAATATGTACCAGTTTATTCCACACAAACAAGCCTTATACAAACCAAAATCTCTCTACCAAATTTTATGAGGAGCGGCCCATAATTGACCCCATATAAGGTGCCCTTCAGAAAATGACTTTAACGCTCATTACTGGTTTGTATGAGCCAAAATCTCTCTACCAGCTTTTGTGAGGATCGGTCTATTTTTGGATTCTACCCCCCGTACTAAAACCCCTTCAGAAAATGTTTTTACTGGTCATTACTAGTTTAAAAATACGATTACAGCGATGAAATTCATCACAAACAAGTTTTGTACGAACCAAAATCTCTAAACCAAACTTTATAAGGATCAGTCAATACTTGACCCTACAACCGCCATAAACCTATGAAAATAGGTCCACAATAGCTTTTCCAAAAAAACCAGTTTATGATTTTAAAAATTAATATTTTTAATTTGGAAGAGTACGGTCCATACTTCTCATTGAAGACCCCGTTCCAAATATTACCCAGATAATCATATTAATGTCAATATATGATAATAAACTTCAACAAAATAGATCTAATAAATGGGATAACCGTTTCGATAATAACAAAAGCATCGATTCATAAATATCATAGTTTATTCATAATGAAGCACTACTTTCGGCAATGTTGATGGTATATAAGATACGTCATTGTCGAATATAAAACTCTTACTTGTTTGAACTCTCTTAGTTTTTATTATTGAGATTGGCTGAAGTGAAAATCCACTAGAATGTGTCTTGACGACAATATTAGCCATAATCTCGATATACTCAGGTGAAAGTTGTTGTACATGGTGGACATCGGACCTTGCACAAAGTACTTGAGCTATCCATTCTCAGACTATAGCTGCCCCGGTACTACCTTTTAAAAGTATACACATTTAACATTCCCTGACAAAGGAAAGAAATATAACGATATATTCATGACCATTCAAACAAACATCCAACTCTTTCATCCGAAACATTCAAGAGAAAAAAAACATTCCTAACAGTTAGTCCCCAATGACTTCTCTGAGTGACCAGACATATTTCGAACTATTAATTGCAACATACATCTGTCTTCCAATCAAAATCTTTCTGTAATTTGGTGTTAAACTACCACGTGTACTCCGAAACAACGTCTCTAGTAAACTGCACAGAACAAAATCCGAAACTCTACCCTGCAAGCCACTAGTTGCCGTTATCCAGATAGGTTGGGTTCTCTAGTCAGACCGTGAGTGTTGATACCACTACTTTTCCCCCGGATTGTTAACCTTAGCAATG
The DNA here is from genome assembly GCF_015586225.1 of Lucilia sericata. Lineage (NCBI taxonomy): Eukaryota > Metazoa > Arthropoda > Insecta > Diptera > Calliphoridae > Lucilia > Lucilia sericata. Next base: position 44,207 of record NW_023996132.1, on the reverse strand, counting down.
ACTGTAATCTTTGCTATAGCTATGACTTTACTGTTAACAATAGCCACGATATGGATATATTGTATATACTCGGCAATAGTATTAACTTTAGACAGTATTTTCTATGATCTTGGTTATAGACTTGACAACTTCTAGTTACTTTCTTGGCTACAGACTTGACTATAATATAGTATTGAATATAATTTTTGTCTATAGTCATTGCCATAGTCTTGATTATAATTTCGGCTATAGTCTCAATATTTCTTAATTTCTTCTTGGAGCTCTCGTAGTATTTATTGTTAAGTTCATCTGCAGAGAAAATCAAAAAGATGTATAGATGTACATATATTAGGATGATCCAAAAACAAAATTTCAAAACGAACTTTCATATGATACCCAAATTTAAAGAGGGTTTCATTGAATTACAAAAAAACCTAAAGCTTCCACTTAGTTGGAAACCGCAGAGATTATCATTTTTGGATCACCCTAATTCAATTTAATAATTTCCAAAATTTAGTTCATTTCAAATTCTCAAGGATTTCATTAATATTTTTGCAAATAATTGTAAAATGTCATAGGTTGCATTAAATTAAGCACTTTACAGGAAATATTGAAATCAGTAAACGAAATAATTGTTTAAATTCCAGGTAAACAGTAAATAATTTTTTAATAACAATTAAATTAAAATGCCATGAATACAAATTTTTAATTTATGCAACAAAACCTAACGAAGTGTTAATAAATAGTAAAATAATTCCAAATAGATTAGTTAACATCTGTCAAGTTGAATTGAATCTAAATATTATTTTTTTAATCGGCTTATATATAAACTTTTTTGAATGCTGCAGCTGACACGAATCAATATTGGCACTACCATGACTATATAAATAACTATTTGTTTGCCTTTAAACTTAATAATTGCTGTAAGCAGCATCTTTAATCTATTAAAAGTTATAAACAACAATGTCTTAATTCTTTTTTTTTTTTTTGTCTTCTGTTTAAATAAAACATTCTGAAATTTTTGAAATTATTTTAAAACAAAAATTTATCCATTAACAAAACGAAAACAAATTAAAGTGAATCGAAATGAAACGAAATGGAATAACGATACAATTAACATCCACAAACCAATAACATCACGTTGTCCAACAAACGGCAAATGTTCCAACCGACAAATGGTCCATGTTGCATGCTACAATAGCAAGTGAAGCAATAAATTTATCAAATATTTTGTTATTTTGGAAATGAATGTATATCAATCTATTTTTGTAGGGAATGTATTTCATCAATGTTACTTTATTCGGTCTCATCTTTCTTGGATCCCTTCGCAATGTTGCTGTTCATGCAGTATATGTATCTCATTCTTTTGTAGTTGTTTTGTTTGCGACGCGACAGTTTATTTTCGTAATCTTGCAACTAAACTGTTAAATTACAAAATGTTCTGGAATGTTGACAAACTGCTCGCTGAAGCGGACAGTGCTTGTGCCAAGTAAATCAAACAAGAAATTACGAGACAAAACAACAGCATATAGAAAAATAAAAATATATTTTTTTTCCTTTCCATCTATCTCTTGACAAAACAGCTTCACATATCAAACCCAGCAAGCGACCAGCCCCAACAACCAACAGTCCAAATATTTTTATAGCAATGTAATAACTTTGCTACAATAAAAAGAAAGAGGAGGCCTCTTACACTGAACCTAAACACTGTTTCTTGTATCTTCAATAGACATATAGACCTGCCGCAAATATGTAGATGATGGTCGCCGCTGTTGTCTGATGTTGTGTCACAAAGTAGATAGTGCGTCAAGTGCGTATGTGGTAATTTAAGTTGGCAACACACAACATACTGTATCTGCAACTCTCCAGTTGATTTTCTCCATCATCCAGCCCTCCAGCCAGTTAGTTATTTCGTTAGTCATACAACCCAGCCAGTCACTCAACTGGGTAGACTGGCAAAGAATTAATAAAATAAAACAAGAACAGAAACTGGCATCTAGTCAGTCACCAAGTTGAAAAACTTGGCAAAAATATACTTATTTATAGATCCCCATTAAATATTCCCCTATTTTGTAATATGCCTTGTTATTTTTACATTCATTCTTTTCATCTTTATACCAGATCTTTTATTTTTTTATAGCTTTTTCTGGTGTATTTTCATATTGAGAAAAAATAAATTGTAAAACTATCACAATAAAAGGGTTGGCATCCTTAATGCGGTGATGTACTGAAAGAAATTTTATAGTCTTGTCTATAGTATTTAATATGTTATTGATTACAGTCTACCCTATCTATAGTCTAGTCTATAATTAAGTCTATAGTCAAGTATATAGTTTAGTCTAATAGTTTAGACTATAATCCAGACTACAGTTTAGTCTAGACTAAACTATAACTAGTCTATAATGTAGCCTATAGTATAGTTTATAGTCTAGTCTATAGTGCATTCTATAGTTTAGTCTATAGTGTAGTCTATAGTCTAGTCAATATTATAGTCTAGTCTATAGTCTAGTCTAGTCTAGTCCATAGTCTAGTCTATAGTCTAGTCTAGTCCATATAGTCTATAGTCTATAGTCTAGTCTATAGTCTAGTCTATAGTCTAGTCTATAGTCTAGTCTATAGTCTAGTCTATAGTCTAGTCTATAGTCTAGTCTATAGTCTAGTCTATAGTCTAGTCTATAGTCTAGTCTATAGTCTAGTCTATAGTCTAGTCTATAGTCTAGTCTATAGTCTAGTCTATAGTCTAGTCTATAGTCTAGTCTATAGTCTAGTCTATAGTCTAGTCTATAGTCTAGTCTATAGTCTAGTCTATAGTCTAGTCTATAGTCTAGTCTATAGTCTAGTCTATAGTCTAGTCTATAGTCTAGTCTATAGTCTAGTCTATAGTCTAGTCTATAGTCTAGTCTATAGTCTAGTCTATAGTCTAGTCTATAGTCTAGTCTATAGTCTAGTCTATAGTCTAGTCTATAGTCTAGTCTATAGTCTAGTCTATAGTCTAGTCTATAGTCTATAGTCTAGTCTATAGTCTAGTCTATAGTCTAGTCTATAGTCTAGTCTATAGTCTAGTCTATAGTCTAGTCTATAGTCTAGTCTATAGACTAGTCTAGTCTATAGTCTAGTCTATAGTCTAGTCTATAGTCTAATAGTCTGGTCTATAGTCTAGTCTATAGTCTAATAGTCTGGTGTATAGTCTAGTTTTTAGTCTAGTCTTTATTCTAGTCTATAGTCTAGTCTATAGTGTGGTCTAACGTCTAGATTATAGTCTGGTCTATAGTTTAGTCTAGATATATTATTGTCTATAGTTTATTCAAGTCAATTTTATTAAATTCAAAAATCATTTTGCAACTTTCTTATCTCTCAGTGTACCTTGGCTCACGGTTATTTACATACACATACATGTATTTAGTTCGTCTTATAATTATTTTTTATTTACAAATCTTCTCATTTATTTTTTCGTCTTCAAGATCTCTACACTTTGATTAAAATACCCTGTTTCTGTTTTTCCACTTGCCATTCATATTGTTGCACTTGTTTAAATGCATCTTCCAAGTATTGAAAATGTTTATACAAGAAAAAAGTTAATGAAAACTATACAATAAGATGAGCATCTGTTGTGCCTCGACGTCACTTCATCCCTTCGGCAGGACAGAATTAGAGACAGAGATTAAAATTATATAAAAGTAAAAACTTGGCTAAAACTTGACGCAATTATTTCAATTACTTGTTTTCGTTTTTGCTACATTTCTTTTTCATTATACCTTTACATATGTATGTATTATCTGTTTTCCATATTTTTTTTTTCAATGAAATGAAAATGAAATAAAAAGTAAGACAAACTAGCAAACAGACAACTACTTGCCACAATTGAGATAATTACAAGGAACCGGTATTATGGAATCATATAAGTATAGTCACTAGTTTTCTCGTTTAAACTTTAATATTTCATTAAGAATCCTTTGATTTTACGATTGCAAATTGAAGCCATTTAGGAAATTAGTTTTTTTTTTCATTTCAGTTTTTAGTTTTTCTTAGAAAACATTTTAATTTAATAATTTTTAGATTTTCTTTATATGAAACTATTTTGCGGCATAACCAGGAGTTAATTAAATTGTTTTAGTGCCGTTGCATACTACAGAACATGTTTTGAGTAGAAAAATATTAAAACGATTTAGTTTGATTTTATAACTAGTGCTAGTTGGTTGCATAAAACTGCATTTTTTTTTATAGAATTTTTACTAACGATTTCATGGAAATCACAGATATTGTTCATTTAATTCGATTATGTTGAATAAGTTTTAACACCTTGTTTTGTTGTTTATTTTTAAGATGGTTGTTTGCTAAGTTTTAGGTTTACTTTGACTTTTAGAATTCCAATACTGCATAAAAGCAGTAAATTACGATGTAATAAATTTGTTTCTTAATGCATTTTTGGCCGAATGCAGGTCTCACAAACCTGAACCTAATTCAGTTCTAGTTCAGTTCTAGTTCAGTTCTAGTTCAGTTCTAGTTCAGTTCTAGTTCAGATCTAGTTCAGTTCTAGTTCAGTTCTAGTTCAGTTCTAGTTCAGTTCTAGTTCAGTTCTAGTTCAGTTCTAGTTCAGTTCTAATTCAGTTCTAGTTCAGTTCTAGTTCAGTTCTAGTTCAGTTCTAGTTCAGTTCTAGTTCAGTTCTAGTTCAGTTCTAGTTCAGTTCTAGTTCAGTTCTAGTTCAGTTCTAGTTCAGTTCTAGTTCAGTTCTAGTTCAGTTCTAGTTCAGTTCTAGTTCAGTTCTAGTTCAGTTCTAGTTCAGTTCTAGTTCAGTTCTAGTTCAGTTCTAGTTCAGTTCTAGTTCAGTTCTAGTTCAGTTCTAGTTCAGTTCTAGTTCAGTTCTAGTTCAGTTCTAGTTCAGTTCTAGTTCAGTTCTAGTTCAGTTCTAGTTCAGTTCTAGTTTAGTCAGTTCTAGTTCAGTTCAGTAGTTCAGTCTAGTTCAGTAATTCAGTTCTAGTTCAGTTCTAGTTCAGTTCTAGTTCAGTTCTAGTTCAGTTCTAGTTCAGTTCTAGTTCAGTTCTAGTTCAGTTCTAGTTCAGTTCTAGTTCAGTTCTAGTTCAGTTCTAGTTCAGTTCTAGTTCAGTTCTAGTTCAGTTCTAGTTCAGTTCTAGTTCAGTTCTAGTTCAGTTCATTCAGTTCTATTCAGTTCTAGTTCAGTTCTAGTTCAGTTCTAGTTCAGTTCTAGTTCAGTTCTAGTTCAGTTCTAGTTCAGTTCTAGTTCAGTTCTAGTTCAGTTCTAGTTCAGTTCTAGTTCAGTTCTAGTTCAGTTCTAGTTCAGTTCTAGTTCAGTTCTAGTTCAGTTCTAGTTCAGTTCTAGTTCAGTTCTAGTTCAGTTCTAGTTCAGTTCTAGTTCAGTTCTAGTTCAGTTCTAGTTCAGTTCTAGTTCAGTTCTAGTTCAGTTCTAGTTCAGTTCTAGTTCAGTTCTAGTTCAGTTCTAGTTCAGTTCTAGTTCAGTTCTAGTTCAGTTCTAGTTCAGTTCTAGTTCTAGTTCAGTTCTAGTTCAGTTCTAGTTCAGTTCTAGTTCAGTTCTAGTTCAGTTCTAGTTCAGTTTAGTTCAGTTCTAGTTCAGTTCTAGTTCAGTTCTAGTTCAGTTCTAGTTCAGTTCTAGTTCAGTTCTAGTTCAGTCTAGTTCAGTTCTAGTTCAGTTCGAGTGTCAGTTCTAGTTCTTCTAGTTCAGTTCTAGTTCAGTTTCTAGTTCAGTTCTAGTTCAGTTCTAGTTCAGTTCTAGTTCAGTTCTAGTTCAGTTCTAGTTCAAGTTCTAGTTCAGTTCTAGTTCAGTTCTAGTTCAGTTCTAGTTCAGTTCTAGTTCAGTTCTAGTTCAGTTAGTTCAGTTCTAGTTCTAGTTCAGTTCTAGTTCAGTCTAGTTCAGTTCTAAGTTCAGTTCTAGTTCAGTTCTAGTTCAGTTCTAGTTCAGTTCTAGTTCAGTTCTAGTTCAAGTTCTAGTTCAGTTCTAGTTCAGTTCTAGTTCAGTTCTAGTTCAGTTCTAGTTCAGTTCTAGTTCAGTTCTAGTTCAGTTCTAGTTCAGTTCTAGTTCAGTTCTAGTTCAGTTAGTTCAGTTCTAGTTCAGTTCTAGTTCAGTTCTAGTTCAGTTAGTTCAGTTCAGTTTCAGTTTAGTCAGTTCTAGTTCAGTTCTAGTTCAGTTCTAGTTCATTCAGTTCTAGTTTCAGTTCTAGTTCAGTTCTAGTCAGTTCTAAGTTCAGTTCTAGTTCAGTTCTAGTTCAGTTCTAGATTCAGTTCTAGTTCAGTTCTAGTTCAGTTCTAGTTCAGTTCTAGTTCAGTTCTAGTTCAGTTCTAGTTCAGTTCTAGTTCAGTTCTAGTTCAGTTCTAGTTCAGTTCTAGTTCAGTTCTAGTTCAGTTCTAGTTCAGTTTCTAGTTCAGTTCTAGTTCAGTTCTAGTTCAGTTCTAGTTCAGTTCTAGTTCAGTTCTAGTTCAGTTCTAGTTCAGTTCTAGTTCAGTTCTAGTTCAGTTCTAGTTCAGTTCTAGTTCAGTTCTAGTTCAGTTCTAGTTCAGTTCTAGTTCAGTTCTAGTTCAGTTCTAGTTCTAGTCAGTTCTAGTTCAGTTCTAGTTCAGTTCTAGTTCAGTTCTAGTCAGTTCTAGTTCAGTTCTAGTTCAGTTCTAGTTCAGTTCTAGTTCAGTTCTAGTTCAGTTCTAGTCAGTAGTTCAGTTCTAGTTCAGTTCTAGTTCAGTTCTAGTTCAGTTCTAGTTCAGTTCTAGTTCAGTTCTAGTTCAATTTAGGCAAATTGTGTAACCATCAAAAGAGTTTTAACTCATCCAAAACTTACTGTACTACCCACCGCCAATGATTGTTAACACTTTTGCAATAAACCTAATTTCTAGCAGAATAAAAAATTATATATGATTTTTCATATTTTTTTTTTTTTCATTTGTTAAATATCCTCAATACAATGCAGTTTATTTTATAATTGTTGTGTTTTTTTATGGTCAAAGTTTTGAACAACAATAAAATTGTATGTATCCAGTGACATTTTAATATGACATTATTATTAATTTTAAATGGAACGAGTACAATGGAACGTTGACGACCATACCTGTATTAGAGCAGCTTGTTTGAATAATCCATGCATTCGCCACTTTAATTAAAATAGTTTTTATGCATTTTTATTGTTTTCCTTGTTTTTATTTTAATGGTTTATTATTATTTAGTTTTTTTTTACGTAAACACAATGTGTTGTATGCAAATGTTTAGTAAACATTTATGTGCCACAATACGTAGTATACGAGCAATAATAGTACATGGTTGGTAAAAGTAGTTAAATTGGTTTTTAGATACATTTTTAGCTACTGCATGAAATAAATGTCTATTGGCTATTTGGTTATTATAAAAAAAACACACAAACATATTTGTATAAAAACTCACTAACTATTATTGAAGCGTTAAGCAACTACAATTAAAAAACTCAATTTGCAATAACAAAAAGAATTGAACATGTCAATCAATGGTTGCGATTCACATGAAATGTTTAGTGCTTTTTTGGTGTTAAGTTAACGCTACAGTTAAGGATGTATAGTGTTCGAACGGTTACTAAACAAATCTTTCAAAGACAAGTTTCTTTAAAAGTTAATCTCATAGATTTAGCGCTTGTTCTGCTATTCAGAGCCGGCGAAACAATCTAGTCAAGAATACACAAGAAAGTCCACAAATTTTGTACTTCGTGACAATCTTAGTCTATACTATATATTTGAAAACTGTTCAATGGATTGAAAATGTTCTCTCGTGTGCAGATTCCTAGATGTTTTAATTTGTATCTCAAGTTCTCTCTGAACGCACTTCCTGTCTCAGTCAAAATATATTCCATGAATATGATTTACAGGTGGTTCGAACTCGGGTGCTCTTCTTTAGTAGAGTTTTCCTAAGTCGTTACTATCTAAACCGATTGATTTCTCATATTTTTTTGTGTGCTATTTTTAAATAGCATTTGCAATTCTAACTTGGAGGCCTTTTTTTTATATATTATTCGTAAAAAAAATCATGCATAAAAGTAATTATTTACAACCAGCAAAAAAAAAAAAACCTAAAACCTCCAACTAACATACAAAACAGACACCTAAATTAAGGGTCACATTTAACATGTTGGACCATCAAAAAACTAACTTAAACTTTTTTTACCTTGAATGATAGAAAAAACCATAATAACAAATGACAAATAAATTTAAAAACAACAATCATTTTATTATTACCGTAATTTATTTGCTACTACAAATATAGTTAAAATAAATTACTCAAGAAGTCAGTTCAGCTGAAAAAAAAACACAAAACGAAAAAGCCAAAAATTAAGCACAATTTTATACAAAAAATAGTAATTATCAACATTAGACTTTTTGCCAAACGTATTGCAAAATATTGATCACTACTAGTATCTTTGCATGATCCATGTTTTCTACTACTACTATGTAAGTGATGTTTGGTTGTGAGCAACAGATGTCGTCTGATCGTCTGTCTTTATGTTACTGTCTGTTCGTTTAAATTTAAATTGTTATTGAAGTCGTAAATGTATTTAAATGAAACATGCAAATCTGTCTTATTCACTTCACTTCGACTGCCACTTCATACATGTGCTAAAAATACATAAATATATATATTTACACTACATACACATTCGTACTAATTCTTTTTCAGTGTCAGTAATCATTCGAGATTATATTCATTATAAGAAAAAAACTGAAACGAAATTTTAACAAAAAAACAAATGTTCAAGTATCAAAAAATTTAACTGCATGGGGTTGACAGTTGTGAGAAAGTGTGCAATCGTAAATTTTCTCTTGATAATATTACATCCAAACTATAGAGAAGTCTATAGACTATTCTATAGTCCAGACTATGGACTATTCTATAGTCCAGACTATAGACCATTCTATAGTTCAGACTATAGACTATTCTATAATCCAGACTATAGACTATTCTATAGTCCAGACTATAGTCTATTCTATAGTCCAGGCTATAGACTATTCTATAGTCCAGATTATAGACTATTCTATAGTCCAGACTATAGACTATTCTATAGTCCAGAGTATAGACTATTCTACAGTCCAGACTATAGACTATTCCATAGTCCAGACTATAGACTATTTCATAGTCTAGACTATAGACTATTCAATAGTCCAGACTATAGACTATACTATAATCCAGCTTATATACTTTACTATAGTCCAGACTATATACTTTACTATAGTCCAGACTATATTCTTTACTATAGTCCAGACTATAGTCTTTACTATAGTCCATACTACAGTCTTTGCTATAGTCCAGACTATAGACTTTACTATAGTCCAGACTATAGAATTTACTATAGTCCAGAGTATAGTCTTTACTATAGTCCAGACTATAGTGTTTACTATAGTCCAGACTATAGTCTTTACTATAGTCCAGACTATAGTCTTTACTATAGTCCAGACTATAGTCTTTACTATAGTCCAGACTATAGTCTTTACTATAGTCCAGACTATAGTCTTTACTATAGTCCAGACTATAGTCCAGACTATAGTCTTTACTATAGTCCAGACTATAGACTTTACTATAGTCCAGACTATAGTCTTTACTATAGTCCAGACTATAGTCTTTACTATAGTCCAGACTATAGTCTTTACTATAGTCCAGACTATAGTCTTTACTATAGTCTAGACTATAGTCTTTACTATAGTCTAGACTATAGTCTTTACTATAGTCCAGAATATAGTCTTTACTATAGTCCAGAATATAGTCTTTACTATAGTCCAGAATATAGTCTTTACTATAGTCCAGACTATAGTCTTTACTATGGTCCAGAGTATAGTCTTTACTATAGTCCAGAGTATAGTCTTTACTATAGTCCAGAGTTTAGTCTTTACTATAGTCCAGACTATAGTCTTTACTATAGTCTAGACTATAGTCTTTACTATAGTCCAGACTATAATCTTTACTATAGTCCAGACTATAGTCTTTACTGTAGTCCAGACTATAGTCTTTACTGTAGTCCAGACTATAGTCTTTACTGTAGTCCAGACTATAGTCTTTACTGTAGTCCAGACTATAGTATTTACTATAGTCCAGACTAAAGTATTTACTATAGTCCAGACTATAGTCTTTATTATATTCCAGACTATAGTCTTTATTATAGTCCTGGCTATAGACTATTCTATTGTCCAGACTATTCTGTAGTCCAGACCATAAACTATTTTATAGTCCAGACTATAGACTATTCTATGGTTCAGACTAAAAGCAATTATATAGTTCAGACTATGGAATACTTTATAGTCCAGACTATAGACTATTCTATCGTCCACAGCATAGACTATATTATAGTCTAGACTGTAGGCTATTTCGTAGCCTAGACTACTCTATAGTCCGGAATATAGACTGTGCTATAGTCATTTTTATCGGAAACTATCACAGATATAGGAAAAATAACGAATATATGTGATAACTCTTGTTTCCTACATAAAATTATTTGAGTCAGGAATTAAAAATCCAATTTTCTCGGAAACCAAAGCAGATAGACTCTTAGTTCTCATATAGTTTAAGAAAAACAATGAATTCATATATATATATTGTAATGCTGCTGATATTTTTGGTTTAATTCTTTACATTGAAATTGTCTGTCCATCGTTTTCGATTAAAGACCATTTTTAGAACAAACTTTTTTTAATAATACTTTTTTGTTTGTTCGCTGTTGTTTCATTTTAATAATTTTTTGTTGCTGTTGTTGTTGTATTATTAAGTGTTTGTTATTTGTAGCTTCTGTTGTTGTTTTGATAGTGATGCTGCTAAATGATGTTGACTGACGACTGATTCTGCTGTTCTTTTGGGATTTTTGTATTAATGTTGTTGTAGTTGTTGGTATTTAAAGTTGGTGCCGTAATGCTGGTGCTTCCATTGCTCTTGCTGGAGTTGCTGCTGTTATTTACTGCCATAAACATTTCCACCTCTAATTACAGCACAATGAGGTGGCAAAATAATATTTCTTCTACAGCACCACACACTCGACTGGTAAAACATCTCTTTTATTTGTTTAATACGACATGTTTTTTATTATGTTTTCGTAAAATATTTGTTGTTGTTGCTGTTTTACCATCTACCAACTTTTGCGCTTCATTACAAAATAATGTTTTAATGTTTTGAAAACATGATTTGCAAATATTGTATTAGTTGTTGTATATTTTTATACATTTTTTTCTGAGCAAACAATCAGACGTATAAGATGTTTGATTACTTTTTTTGTTGTTGCTCATATGTTTTTTAATGAATTTAATGTTGTTTTTAACACTTTCCATATGCCTAAATGCATGTAGTACATAAAGACCTTTTTTTTAATACACTTGAACATAATAATCATTCATTTTTTTATAATTTTTGTTTTATTGCTGAGTTGTGTAGCTTTAAATAATGAACAACCTCGAATAGATATCAATGCAAAAAATACAATACAACCTACAATAATTAAAAAAAAACACCAGTAAGTGTTATAAAATTATATGAACAAACAAATTATTACAAATAGTAGGTAAATAATGAAGAATTTCGACAAGACAAGAAAAAAAAACTAGTAATTAACACTTTATGAACCAATTATTGAGGGGCCAATCGAGAAAATTGTAAAATCTGAAAACGAAAAAGTTAACACTATATTCTATTCTATATTCCAGAAAGTAGTAGTTCAGGATATAGACCGTTCTATTTTCCAAGCTATAAGTTATTCCAGTCCAGACTATATACTGTTCTACAGTCCAGACTATAGACTGTTCTACAGTCCAGACTATAGACTGTTCTACAGTCCAGACTATAGATTGTTCTATAGTCCAGACTATAAACTGTTCTATAGTCCAGAATATAGACTGTTCTATAGTCCAGACTATAGACTGTTCTATAGTCCAGTCTATAGACTGTTCTATAGTCCAGACTATAGACTGTTCTATAGTCCAGACTATAGACTGTTCTATAGTCCAGACTATAGACTGTTCTATAGTCCAGACTATAGACTGTTCTATAGTCCAGACTATAGACTGTTCTATAGTCCAGACTATAGACTGTTCTATAGTCCAGACTATAGACTGTTCTTTAGTCCAGACTATAGACTGTTCTATAGTCCAGACTATAGACTGTTCTATAGTCCAGACTATAGACTGTTCTATAGTCCAGACTATAGACAGTTCTATAGTCCAGACTATAGACTGTTCTATAGTCCAGACTATAGACTGTTCTATAGTCCAGACTATAGACTGTTCTATAGTCCAGACTATAGACTGTTCTATAGTCCAGACTATAGAGTGTTCTATAGTCCAGACTATAGACTGTTCTATAGTCCAGACTATAGACTGTTCTATAGTCCAGACTATAGACTGTTCTGTAGTCCAGACTATAGACTGTTTTATAGTCCAGACTATAGACTGTTCTATAGTCCAGACTATAGACTGTTCTATAGTCCAGACTATAGACTGTTCTATAGTCCAGACAGGAGATTGTTCTATAGTCCGGACTATAGACTGTTCTATAGTCCGGACTGTAGACTGTTCTATAGTCCGGACTATAGACTGTTCTACACTCCAGACTATAGACCGTTCTATAGTTCAGACTATAGAGTGTTCTATAGTCCAGACTATAGATTGTTCTATAGTCCAGACTATAGATTGTTCTATAGTCCGGACTATAGACTGTTCTATAGTCCGGACTGTATACTGTTCTATAGTCCGGACTATAGACTGTTCTACACTCCAGACTATAGACCGTTCTATAGTTCAGACTACAGACTGTTCTATAGTCCAGACTATAGATTGTTCTATAGTCCAGACTATAGATTGTTCTATAGTCCAGACTATAGACTGTTCTATAATCCAGACTATAGACTGTTCTATAGTCCAGACTATAGACTGTTCTATAGTCCAGACCAGAGACTGTTCTATAGTCCAGACTATAGACTGTTCTATGGTCCAGACTATAGACTGTTCTATAGTCCAGACTATAGACTGTTCTATAGTCCAGACTATAGACTGTTCTATAGTCCAGACTATAAACTGTTCTATAGTCCAGACTATAGACTGTTCTATAGTCCAGACTATAGACTGTTCTATAGTCCAGACTATAGACTGTTCTATCGTCCAGACTATAGACTATTATATAGTCCATACTATAGACTGTTCCATCGTCCAGACTTCAGACTGTTCTATCGTCCAGATTATAGACTTTTCTATAGTCCAGACTATAGACTATTATATAGTCCATACTATAGACTGTTCCATCGTCCAGACTATAGACTGTTCCATTGTCCAGACTATAGACTGTTCTATAGTCCAGACTATAGACTGTTCTATAGTCCAAACTATAGACTGTTCTATAGTCCAGACTATAGACTGTTCTATAGTCCAGACTATAACTATTCTTTAGTAAAGACTATAGACGATTTCTTAGTTCCAGACTGTATACTATTCTCTAGTGCCGACTATAGACTAATAGAAGGTCCAGACTATTATAGACGTTTCCTTACTCATTGTTTCCATTTCATTGTCTAGATTTTAGTCCACTCTATACTCCAGACTACTTCAGATAATAAACTATGTGTTGTTCAGATGATACAGTAGTGTGCAGATTCTATTCTATACTATTTTAATCCAAATCATTGTTAGCAGCTATTAATAAAGTACTTTACGCATTAATAAGCAACGGTTATACCGTTGATTTCTTAATGGTTTAATCAACCCACTAAAACTAACCAAACTTTATTCGCCATTCAAAACAAAATTTTTTAAAAACTGCAGTTTTTTGTTTGTAACATTTTTGTTTAATAATGATGTCTTTGTCTTGAACGAAGATTAACTCAATGACTTGTAATTCGCTTAAAAATATACACCGTCGTATTGTGTTTTTCGGTTCCTCTTCAAATTGTTTATTTTTACTCATTTCGATTTAAAGCTGTAATCAGCACAAATGCAGCCTCCCCAAACAATTTAAGACTGAAAACGAAATGAAAAAAAATAAAAACTCCCAGTTACAAGTGTATAACAAATCAAGTGGTAGTCATCCAAGTCACTGATTCATTCATTCAACTTTAATTCACTCTTTCGTTCTGATTCTTTAGGTCTTTCTTTTCAAGTTTTAAATACACTATCGACGGTTTGGACATTCTAACAGACATTATCATTGTTTATGTGACACAAACAGTCAACACCTGCTACAAGTAGTATTCCATACATTCTGAATCTTCTCTTGAATTTTTCCTTCAACTTTTTTTTATTTTGTTTTTTTTTCGCTCTGCATGTAAGTAACATGCCAACATGTGGACTTGCAACGTAATACTGCATTACAGTACTGGGGTAGTATGGTTCTGTTCACTGCATTGGCTTAAAGGAATATCTCGACTTTATTTAACTACTCCCTACACATTCAAGGTATTTGTCTTTAAAGAAATACACAAAAAAATATGCAAAATACAAAATACTTCGTACACATGAAATGCCAACAGAAAAAAAATGCAAACCATGACTACACGGGCAAAATATGCTACGAAATGAGTAAATATGCTCGTAGATATGTGCAAGTAAATAATGTGTATGTGTTCTTAAGCTGCAAATACGGACATGTATGCACTTGAATATGGTGGCAGAAGGAGTTGATGCTGTAGCGGCAACAGGAGAAGTAGAAGATGATGATGTTGCTGTACGTGTATTTGAAATGAAATGTGTAAAGTTTTGACTTTAATGCTGATGCAATCAGTATGCGTGTTGTACGTTTTAGCACAGGGATAATGCAAGTTTAATTGGGTGGCTAAAGTGAAAAGTTGGTAAAATTTCAAACTTAAGAGGGGAGAAATTTTGAATTAATTAGAAGAAAATTTTAGATTGCCGAACTATTTAAAGAAGGTCTCAGTTAAAATTTCCACAGATATCTCACCATTTGATTTCATTTAACTAATTCTCAGGTCCTGTTTTCTAAAAACAATAAAGGAAATAACATCTTCTGTTAAGCTCTTTTCTTCATATAAATACGTAACAACCCATAGAGCAATTTGAAATAAGTCTGAACTAGTTACACAACTGGTTCCTTTAGACTGTCTTATCAATCCACTCACGTTAGTGGATGTGCCATACAATATAATGCAAAATACGTTGCAATGCAACACAACCTCCCAAATGATGCTGCTGTCCTGAATGCAATTTTTTTCTGGTTGGAGTGCAAATTTAGATGACTGTATGTAGATGAAAATGCATTTGTATGGACATGTATGTATGTGAAGTAAATTCAAGTGAATTGGCACTTTTGTACGTGTGTTGTTTTAGCTTGAGGGGTTTCTTTAACTCATTCTTTTGTGTATTTTTGATTTTCATCTTTTTTTCTGCTCTCTACTTTCCTTCTTTTATATCATCATGATTTTAAACACAAAAATTTTGTATGTTGTAGCTGTGACATAAAGCAACAACAACAACAACAATCACCAACATCTATGGCAGAGGAGAAAAAAATTGTCTTTTCTAGAACATCAAACTGAAAATATACTTTCAAAACAAGATTTCAAAAATTGCGTTGCAGACAAAATTTTATCGTTTTTTTTCCTGCTGATGTTGATTGCTGCTGTTGCTTTATTTTTGCATTTGAGTCTCAAAACAACAAATACATACTATTTTTCTTTTCGTTTATTTGTCACACTGTGAAAGAAGGGTGAGTTTTATTTATTGTTAAGCATTGTGATATGAGGTTAAACTTAAAAGGTATTTTATAAACTGATAAATATTATTTAACGAATTGTTATCAAAACTTTAGCCAGATTGGTCAAATGAGATTAAAAAATATCAGTGATCCTTAGTTATTTCAATGTGTTTCAGGTGATCGAATAATATCACCCGCCTTCGCATTTCCAATTTCCGATTATGATCATGTTTCGTTCCAGATCGAAATTCATGAAAGCAAATTTTGCTTAAAAATTTAATATTGTACACGCAGGTGGCAATATACGTATATGGATGCCGGTCCATTATATGCGCACTTTGCTCAAGTACTCGAGCTATCTAATCTCTTGCCATAGTAGTCCCGTTGAGGAAGAACAGGTATCATGAGGAAACTTAATCTAACCCCGATAAAGGAAAAACCTTATATGTCGCTCAACCACACCACCTAGGGGACTTAATTGGTAGTCCGAAAAACGGATCATTTTAATTGACAAGCTTTATTTCAGTGGCCACAAAGACACACTGTGATAAGTTGAGCATGTTTTAGAGTAAACTCTAACACACTCAACCATGAAGGAAAATCGCCGATAAATTAATGAAAGGCCAGTGACGACCTTGCACCACAACTCCGTCTTGCCAAACCTTTATTCAGCACATCATAAGCCACAAATCACTCCATCCGCTTTATCGAATCAGAGTACACATCAGAATGCACCAGAAAAACTCCACCTCGTATACGCAATCTTTGCATTATCAGCTCCCAGAATCTGGGAACGATAACAGAAATTCATCATGAAAATTATATTTCACCGTGTATCAGTCTTTTAACCAAGTACCCCCTTCCTGCGATTTAGGTTTCAACCACAGCCACTACGTGGATCCCGAAGGAACCTCAACCAACTTACCAGCCACCCGTATGGCCAGATTATGTGATGCTCTGGTTAGACCTCTTTTATGCAAGGACTAGGCCAGGCAGTGAAATGTAAAACCAGTATATAGTCCCGGCAGACTAGAGGTACTGGTAGCACCTCTTTACCCCGGGATTACAATACACCATGATGGGACATTTCATCATGGAAACATGCCTCGGGGGGCAAGACAGACAGAGAGAGGGTGATTAATTTAGAGGAGAGAGTCTTGGACTTGAAGAACTGCTAGTCAGTGCTGTTTGAGTTTATTTTACCAAATCAACCGACTGCTAAAGGCTTATCTGTCTAATTCAAGATAAAACTGATGTATCCTCCAGAAATCGATGTCCCAGATATCGGACTCGGATGTTAGCTAAAGCAGGACAGTTACATAGAAGATGTTCAATGGATTCCTCTTCTTCTTCATCTTGACAGCTAGTCATAGTGTGGTATTCCAAGTCTTATTGCGTGGTTACCAAATTTGCAGTGCCCTATGATGGCAGCTATCACTGTGTTGAGTTAGAATCGACTATATATCAGAAGATAGTCCCTGCGCTACTTATCGAGCTTTGGTCATATCTTCTTAGTTTGAATACAAGTTAGTTCATTTCTCCATCTTGCCTGAGAAAGTTTGTAGAACATATTATCTTCTCTTTTGTATAAATATTGTTTCGGTTAGAAATAGTATCGTTCACCAATTGAAAGCCCTTATTAGTCTGCCTATATAAGTTTATCTTTTGTTGTGTGTGTTAGATCTCTCGGTGTGTATACAGCACTTGTTAATCTTTAGATTGAATTTCTTCGATTGAGCACATGCATACTTGCAATTCTAAAAAAGTCCTTTATTTTATTTTTTTTTGTTTTTGCTTGTCTTGTTGATGATGTTGCTTTTTACTTAATATTTGTGTGGCAAGTACAACATATTTACGTACCAACAAATATGTTGTTGTCTGAATGATGCCCATCAATATAGTCAGCAACATTGGCATCACAAACATCACAAAACGTCATCATCATCAGCAGCAGAGACATGCAATCTAAACAGTAGGATATAGTACTGGTAGTTGCTGTGGTAGTAATTGTGATGGTGATGATATCTGTGGTAGTGAGGTAGCATTCTTGATTGACATTAAGGCCTGCTAGGCCTTTTCCTTATTATATTGGCAGTTCCTAAGAAACTTACACACACTTCGCTCTCCTCTTGATATCTTTTTATTTAAGTACTTTTTATTTTGCATTGTTTGTTGTTGCTGATATGCTGTTGCGTCTATAATTTTACCAGCAACAACAATAAGTTTTTATGTTTTTTGGTTTTGCTCCACTTAAGTTTAAAATGTTTTCTTATGTTGTATATGAAGGTACTAAAATGTGGCCCGGTATGTTGTTTCCAAAAAATATATAAAGAAAAAAAAACACATATTTAAACATTCTTGTAGATTTTGTGGAGAGTAATGCAAGATATGTTTATGACCACAACAAGAACAAAAGTGATGAGGAATAAATAATAAAAAAAAAACACAAAGTATCCTTATGTCGGTTGTGTAATTGGAGAATTTTGTTGTGTTAACGTGGCTAGCTGGTGATGCTGCCCCTGCTGCTGTTGTCATCTTGTGTTTCATTACACGAGTATACAAATATTAAGTATTCATATTTACTTTTTTTCTGTTTAAGTGAAACATATGTACACCGAAAAAATATGGTAGAAACAATCATTTACTGTAGGAATTTTAACAATATTATGGTTACCGTTATTATATTCATAGTTGTTGTTCCAGTGTTTGATTTTTGATATAAAAATTCATTTTTAAATTTCAACCACATTTTTTCTCTATGTGTATTTATTTAATATTTAGAATATGTTTTATATTTTATTATGTATGTATGACTTTTTTTGTTTGTTTTTGTTTTTTTTTTTCAACATTATCAGAAGTCCTTGAAATACCCTCTTTATTACTAGTTGTACAGTTGTAGACACAAGTCAAGGTTCCTCTTACTGGACAGCTTTTTGCTTTAGGTTTTCTTTTCCATTGAATTTTATGTTTTCAAAGATATTAAGGGATCTAAAAGCCAGGACCTTTAGCTTTTTTCCCATCTTGTTTGAAGCGTAATTTTTATGTTGTTTGAAACATAAAGTTCATGTTAAAAATGTTGACACATATAAAAAAGAATATTTAAATAATAAATCGTATAAAGATGAAATTTTGTTTATTTATTTAAGTGCTGAATGTTTAAATGACAAAAGACACGCAGATCTTGCCGACAACTTCTGCTGTCGAAAGTTGATTTAACTATCTAGACTGGCGCTGTAAAAAATGAGTATTATTTTTAGAGTTTTAACGATTATTATCAAAGTTAATGAAGGTATATATAAAGCCGATGTTAAATAGGGTTTTCATATAGAAATGCAGTATGGATGAAAATTATGATTGATCACCAGGGAAACAAAAAATATGCAGTAAAAAAAAGGGTTTAATGCGCTTATTAAATATGCTTAAAAACGAATTTATAAAATAGGCTCTAAAATTATAACTTTAAAGTTTTTTTAACATTAAAAAGCTCAAAAGGTCTGAAAACTATGTTCTGAATATTTTTATACCCTACACCACTTTAGTGGGGAGGGTATATTGGATTTGTGCTGATGTTTGTAACATATAAAAATATTCGTCCTAGACCCACCTTAAAGTATACCAATCGGCTTAGAATCGTTTTCTGAGTCGATTAAGCTATGTCCGTCCGTCCGTCCGTCTGGCTGGCTGTCCATGTAAACTTTGTGCGCAAGCTACAGGTCGCAATTTTCAAGATAATTGGATGAAATTTGGCACGCATGTTTTATTTGACCCAAGGACGAAGCCTATTGAAAATGGTTAAAATCGGTCCATTATTTCACCTAGCCCCCATAGAACAGAACCCCCCGAAAAGGGCTTCTGAGCTCATAATTATGTTAAATATACAGATATATCGATAAAATACGGCATAACTAAGATTTATAGAAGTCTTGATAACCCTGCCAAATTTCATAAAGATCGGGCCCCATTTGACCCTAGCTCCCATACAAAGTCCCCTTCAGAAAATTACTTGAATGTCCCAAATTAACTTATAAACACAAATATCGCGATGAAATTCAGCACAATAAAATATTATGTAAATATAAATATATTCACAAAATTTTATCGGGCTTGGTTCATATTTGCCCCTAGCCCCCATATAAAGCCTCTTTCAGAAAATTAGTTTTTCATCCATAAATTGCTTAAATGTATAGGAACAAGGGAATATTGAAGATAAATGCGATATTATGAAAAATAAATCACATTTAATATTCATAACTGGTGTAGGGTATCATATGGTCGGCCACGCCCGACTATACTTTCTTACTTGTTTTTAATTAAAAAATATAAAAATAATGTTTAAAATATCAACATATGCTTTAAAATATAAAATGTGCTTTAAATACTCGAAATATGCTATGGGTTAAATATGCTCTAACAAATCGTTGGCAATATTCCTAAATTACACTGAAACGTGTAATTTAAAAAATCATCAACGCTTGCACAAAACTTATTTATATCCCTTAATGCCGAGACACAAGTATATTTAACAAAATTATGAGGTTAAAAGCCCTTTTCGGGGAGTTCTGTTGTATGGGGCCTATGTAAATTAATGGACCGATTTTAACCATTTTCAATAGGCTTCGTCCTTGGGCGTATATGCCAAATTTCGTCCAATTGTCTTGAAAATTGCGATCTGTACCTTCGGCACAAGCTTTACATGGACAGCCAGTCAGACGGACGGACTTGATCGACTCAGAAAACGATTGTGTGCGTTACAAACATCAGTACAAACCCAATATACCCTCTCTACTAAGTAGTGTAGGGTATAAAAACATGTATTTGGATATTTTGGTTGCCCTGGTGACCATCATTTTCTGTTTCTTATTTGTAACGTTATTAAGTTAGTTAGTTAGTTAGTTAGTTAGTTAGTTAGTTAGTTAGTTAGTAGTTAGTTAGTTAGTTAGTTAGTTAGTTAGTTAGTTAGTTAGTTAGTTAGTTAGTTAGTTAGTTAGTTAGTAGTTAGTTAGTTAGTTAGTTAGTTAGTAGTTAGTTAGTTAGTTAGTTAGTTAGTTAGTTAGTTAGTTAGTTAGTTAGTTAGTTTAGTTAGTTAGTTAGTTAGTTAGTTAGTTAGTTAGTTAGTTAGTTAGTTAGTTAGTTAGTTAGTTAGTTAGTTAGTTAGTTAGTTAGTTAGTTAGTTAGTTAGTTAGTTAGTTAGTTAGTTAGTTAGTTAGTTAGTTAGTTAGTTAGTTAGTTAGTTAGTTAGTTAGTTAGTTAGTTAGTAGTTAGTTAGTTAGTTAGTTAGTTAGTTAGTTAGTTAGTAGTTAGTTAGTTAGTAGTTAGTTAGTTAGTTAGTTAGTTAGTAGTTAGTTAGTTAGTTAGTTAGTTAGTTAGTTAGTTAGTTAGTTAGTTAGTTAGTTAGTAGTTAGTTAGTTAGTTAGTTAGTTAGTTAGTTAGTTAGTTAGTTAGTTAGTTAGTTAGTTAGTTAGTTAGTAGTTAGTTAGTTAGTTAGTTAGTTAGTTAGTTAGTTAGTTAGTTAGTTAGTTAGTTAGTTAGTTAGTTAGTTAGTAGTTAGTTAGTTAGTTAGTTAGTTAGTTAGTTAGTTAGTTAGTTAGTTAGTTAGTTAGTTAGTTAGTTAGTTAGTTAGTTAGTTAGTTAGTTAGTTAGTAGTTAGTTAGTTAGTTAGTTAGTTAGTTAGTTAGTTAGTTAGTTAGTTAGTTAGTTAGTTAGTAGTTAGTTAGTTAGTTAGTTAGTTAGTTAGTTAGTTAGTTAGTTAGTTAGTTAGTTAGTTAGTTAGTTAGTTAGTTAGTTAGTTAGTTAGTTAGTTAGTTAGTTAGTTAGTTAGTAGTTAGTTAGTTAGTTAGTTAGTTAGTTAGTTAGTTAGTTAGTTAGTTAGTTAGTTAGTTAGTAGTTAGTTAGTTAGTTAGTTAGTTAGTTAGTTAGTTAGTTAGTTAGTTAGTTAGTTAGTGTTAGTTAGTTAGTTAGTTAGTTAGTTAGTAGTTAGTTAGTAGTTAGTTAGTTAGTTAGTTAGTTAGTAGTAGTTAGTTAGTTAGTTAGTTAGTTAGTTAGTTAGTTAGTTAGTTAGTTAGTTAGTTAGTTAGTTAG
Organism: Lucilia sericata; assembly: GCF_015586225.1. Classification (NCBI taxonomy): domain Eukaryota; kingdom Metazoa; phylum Arthropoda; class Insecta; order Diptera; family Calliphoridae; genus Lucilia; species Lucilia sericata. The sequence goes on along the minus strand of NW_023996132.1, from coordinate 22,497 downwards.
TTAGTTAGTTAGTTAGTTAGTTAGTTAGTTAGTTAGTTAGTTAGTTAGTTAGTAGTTAGTTAGTTAGTTAGTTAGTTAGTTAGTTAGTTAGTTAGTTAGTAGTAGTTAGTAGTTAGTTAGTAGTTAGTTAGTTAGTTAGTAGTTAGTTAGTTAGTTAGTTAGTAGTTAGTTAGTTAGTTAGTAGTTAGTTAGTTAGTTAGTAGTTAGTTAGTTAGTTAGTTAGTTAGTAGTTAGTTAGTTAGTTAGTTAGTAGTTAGTTAGTTAGTTAGTTAGTTAGTTAGTTAGTTAGTTAGTTAGTTAGTTAGTTAGTTAGTTAGTTAGTTAGTTAGTTAGTTAGTTAGTTAGTTAGTTAGTTAGTTAGTTAGTTAGTTAGTTAGTTAGTTAGTTAGTTAGTTAGTTAGTTAGTTAGTTAGTTAGTTAGTTAGTTAGTTAGTTAGTTAGTTAGTTAGTTAGTAGTTAGTTAGTTAGTTAGTAGTAGTTAGTTAGTTAGTTAGTTAGTTAGTTAGTAGTTAGTTAGTTAGTTAGTTAGTTAGTTAGTTAGTTAGTTAGTTAGTTAGTTAGTTAGTAGTTAGTTAGTTAGTTAGTTAGTAGTTAGTTAGTTAGTTAGTTAGTTAGTTAGTTAGTTAGTTAGTTAGTTAGTTAGTTAGTTAGTTAGTTAGTTAGTTAGTTATTTAGTTAGTTAGTTAAACATACTGAAATATCTCTGTATTTTTACTGCTTTTAAATGCACTGATTTAAAATCCTGTTAAGTACTTTTACTCCCACATGCTTCCTCTCTTTACCAACTTTTCATACATTATTTTCGAATATAATTAAAATAAATGCAAGTGCATATTTTCTTATAAAATAAGTATTTTAAGCATAAAGTTTTCATACGCATATTTCTTATTTTTCGTAATCTCATTTATTTCTCTGAATTTTTTATTTCTTTAAATTCTGTATAAGCATTGGGCAGTGTGTATCAAAATACTTATATATGTATGTACTTATGTATATATTTAACAGATTACTGTTTCATTTCATAAATGTGAATGTGTGTTATGAAATTCTAAAGATTATATCCCAGCAAAAAGAAAACTTTTCGGAATCACTTTCTGAGTTGTAAAAATAAAACTTATACGCAAGTAAAAAGACAATACCTATTGATATTAGACCATGACATTACACTTAATTCTTCATGTAACTTTAGTTCTGGAATGACGTTAAAATGCTTAGGACCTCAATAATCAATGTAGATCCAGGATTCATTACTTCTTTTCCTCTTCTTAGGAAATCATTATTTTGATGAGTTTTAAAGAAAAATATAGTAAACTATTTGCAAATATTGTTTGAATTTAATTAATTTTTATTATTCGAATAAAACTTTCCCACTTGATGTAATGAAAATTTGTGTTATGATATTTAACATTCCTCTGTGTCCCTATCCTGTCAGGCAGTGTCAACAGATTCGTAAACAGCACTAACTCCACCATCAACACCACAACTGATGAAAATGTTCTTTATTAATTTCATTTCCTTTCGATACATTTTGCAACTTTTTTTTTCAATTCATATTAAAATGAAATGCGATTTATTGAGTGAAAAAAATATTAAAAAACAAACTTGCAACATTAATTGCTGCAAATTTGCACTCGTTACTTTGGGCTTTTGTAAAAAAACTTAATTTATGAATGTTTAAATGTGTATGTAAATGTGAAAAATAGTATAAATACATGTATGTGTATATAGTTTTGTAATAATAATTAATATTATTGAAACGTTCTTGTTATTTGGGATTATTTAATGGTCATAAATTTATACTGCGGCTTACAATCATTAAACAAAACTGAAAATTACAACAAATTATACTTTGTTGTGTGGCAGCCAAGTTGTAAAGACAGATGTTGTTGTTGCTATATGTTAACTGAATTATTGGGGTGGGAAATGTAATATTATTAATGAATACTGCAAAAACAAAAATGTTTAAGCCATTAAAAGCGTTTATAGAAAAAATTTATTGTCTAGAGTCAGTGTCTTTTTAAGGGGAAAATATTCACTAACTATTAACATGCTTTGTAATGGCAACTGCATGCTCTATGCCATATTTAGCAGTGATTTTGTCTAAATTAAAACTCTTTAAAATTAAGAGATTTTTTGCTTTAGTTTGCTTTAAACTAGAAATACATTAATGTTATATACTCTGCATAATATATTCATTTAAAAATTGTCCATAAATGTTTAATAACTGAAACAGTTTTTTCAAAGTTTCGCTTGCGAAATATGTGAATTATAATTATGTTGGACATGGTCGACATATGATCTTCAAAAGCTTATACCATCGTCACGATTGCCATGTATTTTTTTAATTAAAGATCTGCTGTTGATTTACGGGTTTTCATATAAAAAATAAGGACACTAAAGTCCTGATCGAAATGAGTAATCCGTTCTTAAATTTATCTGAGGCGCATTTTAATGGAGTTTCAGTCTGTCAGTATGGAGGTCGTATGTTTCTAGATTCCCACTAGATACTATAGATAGAAGTGCAAACAGGAGTTGAAAATGCATAACACTATACCCATTTTAGTGGCATAGTGTAGGGTATACAAATATTCCCCTAAAAAAGGAAAACAAACGTATTATTTTTTTGGTTTATTTCTCAGCATGTATGTGCATATATACAATCATTATATACGCACGCCGATCCAATTCAATTTATTGTAAAAAATTACTTAATGCCTTTTGTGCATAATTGGAAATTTCAAAGTGAGCAGAGAATTGCCGGGCAATGAACATCCCAGTGTTTGCAAGCCACAGCAGCATTTTCATAAACATACTTGTTGTATAAAATTTTTCGTTATAGCAACCAAATTGCAACAGTAGAACTGAGATCAATTATGTGTACTTTATAAGAGATTCAATTGAGAATTACAAAAAAAAATTTAAAGTCCACTGGGAAGAATTCTATATGGATTCGACCTAATTGAAACATTTATGACAACAAACACTTTATTTTGATAGGATATTTATAATTGTTAAATTATGTTTATAATTTAGATTCTAGATAGTGGGCGAGGAGCCACGCCCATATTAAGAAAATATTAAATCCGTATATTTGAGATAATATAACAGTTAAAGTCCTCAACTGTTGTCGGAGCCACTTTAGTGTCAATATGATTATTTAGGACAAAAAGTAGGCGGACTAGCATTAGGGGGCGTGGCACCTCCCATATAAATTTAAACCTTGCACGAATAACTTTAACATCCATTTAAACATTTTGGGTAATAAATTGGCGGACTACCCATGAGGGGTGCGGTACCTCCCATATTAATTATATACAAAAATTCGTTTATCTGGGAAACTAATGGAACTAAATTGTTCAAATTTTGCACGATAAAACTTAAATATTAATCTAAACATTTTGGAGGAAAAAAAGCGGACTTTCATCCTGGGGGTATTGAAGCCCCCATATGAATTAAACAGAAAAATTCGTATATCTTAAAAACTATTAGAGCTGAAATCTTCAAGTTTTACTTGAAGAATTTTGACATTGATCTGAACATTTAGAGTATAACGGGCGGACTTTCAATGGGGAACTAGGCACCTTCCATATGAATTAAATATAAAATTTCGTTTATATGGGCAACTAATAGAACTTGATTCTTAAAATTTTGCGCAAATTATTTAAATATTCATCTAAAAATTTTGGAGAAAAAGTGCGGGCTTTCATATGGGGAGCTTGAAGCCCTCCACTGAGAAACTATTAGACCTAGAATCTTCAAATTTTACATGAAAAACTTTGACATTCATGGGAACATTTAGAGCATAACGGGCGGACTTTCAATGGGTGGCTTGGCACCAGATACATATATGAATTACAAAATTTCGTACAAAATATCTTGAAAACTCTTATATTCTTCAAATTTTTCATAGATAGATAGAAATTGGCGATAGATAGAAACAGGTGAACTTGCAATAATTTGCTTGACATCTCTCATATGTAACATATTGTAAATTTGGAAAACTATTGTAGTTAGAATCTTCAAAATCGTTAAGTGGGTTTTTTATTTATATGTACTGCTTTTAGTAGTAGCTTTATAAAAGAACTCATTAATGGAGCATTAAGTAAGCGAATTTACTAATAAATACTGAAAACAACTGTACAGTCTGGTTTAAATCCAAGACACCTTTGTAATCAGTTTTTTTATTTTTTAATATTTTCTAACTAAAAGAAATTACATTCAATTTGCTCGCATATTACTTGACAGCATAAAGGGTAATTAAAGTTTTTGCTGGATAAGGTTGATCATAGAGATAAACGAAATCGTCGGTGAAAGTTATTATTTTCAACAACAGATCAATTAACCCTCGCAAACACCAAAATAATGTTAAAGTATGCAAACATACCAGTCTATATATGTATATAAAAACGCATATACAACTTTAGTGCAAATAACTTTTTAACGCATACATTTGCATACAAAATATAACCAGCAAACAATTTCTATAACGGAACTCACTATCGCTGTAACATTATGAAGATCAACTTTCTAATTAATCATTAAAATCGCCTTCCATCTACATGAACTAAACCCAGTGGAAGTATCTTCTGTAATATACAACGTACACTATTGTTACAATAAAATGTTTGTTCTCTTCTAACTATCATTCAGAAGTGCCTAAAATCTGACATCTGCCATAATAGGCTATAGTTTTGGGCCCCAAATGTTTGAAGGGATCATCGACGTTTAACACATGCATATGATAAAATTTTTAGCAAACAGTTTCATTGTGAAAATTTAATGTGTCATACTGTAAAACATTTACAGTAATTACCTGAAAGCCGATTCCAATAATTAAATGTGCTACAACCGTTACAATTGCAGTTCAAACAATTCTGCACACATGGCCTGCCATTTTTTCCTGCTGCTGCTCTTTCTCTGCTCTTACTTCATTGTTTTTGTTACTGTTGTTGCTCATTTGGTTGCTAAATATAAGAGAGGGAGTAAGTAAATGAATTCCTTTATTTCATTTTGCTGAAAATTAATTTTGTTTTTTTTTTTTTTTTTTGTGTGATTCTTTGTAAATTTGCCCTATAATAAGCCTTTAGAGCAATTTATTTGCATCCAGTAGCTATAGGAATCACTGTCAACGACAAATTCGTAACTAGTCCAATGACTCTATTATGCTTGGATCAGATAATGACAGCACATCGTTTGTTTTTCTATATAGAAATACTACCTGGCTATGTAGATCACCGATTTGGTACGGACTCGAATAGTGGATATGTCTGTGTTTTGGCTAAAATTTATATATCGTTCCTCTTAAGGAATATTATGATCGGATTTTTCAGATTATAATAACTTCATGTTAATAACAAAATAGTAATATAAATGCTAGTATGAGAGCTCATGAATGTGAGAAAACACACACACATACTCTGACAATATAAACATATCCATATCCTTTAAACTCACACAAACACATGCATACGAATATGTTTATATAATCATTCCTACATACATTTACAAGGCATTTATTGATACCACTCATTTTATTCCTATTTAATAATTATTCATAACAGCGGAAATTTCTGATTTGTTATTTTTTGTTGTTGCTCTTATTATTATTGTTGTTTTTTAAATTTTTTCGCAATTCAGGCATTTATTTGCTTATTTGTCTGTCCTTTTTGCTGGCGTGTCGTTGCTATTATGAGCTATACTGTAAGTGTATTGTGTGCATGTGAAAATGTCTGTATATGTAAATGTCTGTCTGTATGTGTTAATCCAAGCAAAGTCATTGTATTGCCTGTATATTGATATATAGTATGGTTTTTTTGTTGTTAACGATTTAAACCTTTATTAAAATAAAGTACATACAAATGGTTATGGATAAATAAACACAAATTCTGGAGCATACACAATTCACCAAAACGTACACTGAAGGAACTGTTTACTGAACATACATATCATAGTTAAGTATATAACACGATATAGTCGTCTTTTTAGTTCCCATGTTAGCTTGGATCTCAAGTACTCTTCAGTACTGGTTCTCGGACTCCTAAAATCAGCAAAACAACTTTGAAAGCTTCTAGTAATGACCATATACTACTATAGACCAGCCTATAGGCTAGACTATAGACTAGACTATAGACTAGACTATAGACTAGACTATAGACTAGACTATAGACTAGACTATAGACTAGACTATAGACTAGACTATAGACTAGACTATAGACTAGACTATAGACTAGACTATAGACTAGACTATAGACTAGACTATAGACTAGACTATAGACTAGACTATAGACTAGACTATAGACTAGACTATAGACTAGACTATAGACTAGACTATAGACTAGACTATAGACTAGACTATAGACTAGACTATAGACTAGACTATAGACTAGACTATAGACTAGACTATAGACTAGACTATAGACTAGACTATAGACTAGACTATAGACTAGACTATAGACTAGACTATAGACTAGACTATAGACTAGACTAGACTAGACTATAGACTAGACTATAGACTAGACTATAGACTAGACTATAGACTAGACTATAGACTAGACTATAGACTAGACTATAGACTAGACTATAGACTAGACTATAGACTAGACTATAGACTAGACTTAGACTAGACTATAGACTAGACTATAGACTAGACTATAGACTAGACTATAGACTAGACTATAGACTAGACTATAGACTAGACTATAGACTAGACTATAGACTAGACTATAGACTAGACTATAGACTAGACTATAGACTAGACTATAGACTAGACTATAGACTAGACTATAGACTAGACTATAGACCAGACTATAGACTAGACTATAGACTAGACTATAGACTAGACTATAGACTAGACTATAGACTAGACTATAGACTAGACTATAGACTAGACTATAGACTAGACTAGACTATAGACAAGACTATAGACTAGACTATAGACTAGACTATAGACTAGACTATAGACCAGACTATAGACTAGACTATAGACTAGACTGTAGACTAGACTATAGATTAGACTATAGACTGTACTACAGTCTAGACTAGACTATAGACTAGACTATAGACTAGACTATAGACTAGACTATAGACTAGACTATAGACTAGACTATAGACTAGACTATAGACTAGACTATAGACTAGACTATAGACTAGACTATAGACTAGACTATAGACTAGACTATAGACTAGACTATAGACTAGACTATAGACTAGACTATAGACTAGACTATAGACTAGACTATAGACTAGACTATAGACTAGACTATAGACTAGACTATAGACTAGACTATAGACTAGACTATAGACTAGACTATAGACTAGACTATTGACTAGACTATAGACTAGACTATAGACTAGACTATAGACTAGACTATAGACTAGACTATAGACTAGACTATAGACTAGACTATAGACTAGACTATAGACTAGACTATAGACTAGACTATAGACTAGACTATAGACTAGACTATAGACTAGACTATAGACTAGACTATAGACTAGACTATAGACTAGACTATAGACTAGACTATAGACTAGACTATAGACTAGACTATAGACTAGACTATAGACTAGACTATAGACTAGACTATAGACTAGACTATAGACTAGACTGTAGACTAGACTATAGACTATACTATAGACTAGACTATAGACTAGACTATAGACTAGACTATAGACTAGACTATAGACTAGACTATAGACTAGACTATAGACTAGACTATAGACTAGACTATAGACTAGACTATAGACTAGACTATAGACTAGACTATAGACTAGACTATAGACTAGACTATAGACTAGACTATAGACTAGACTATAGACTAGACTATAGACTAGACTATAGACTAGACTATAGACTAGACTATAGACGACTATAGACTAGACTATAGACTAGACTAGACTAGACTATAGACTAGACTATAGACTAGACTATAGACTAGACTATAGACTAGACTATAGACTAGACTATAGACTAGACTATAGACTAGACTATAGACTAGACTATAGACTAGACTATAGACTAGACTATAGACTAGACTATAGACTAGACTATAGACTAGACTATAGACTAGACTATAGACTAGACTATAGACTAGACTATAGACTAGACTATAGACTAGACTATAGACTAGACTATAGACTAGACTATAGACTAGACTATAGACTAGACTATAGACTAGACTATAGACTAGACTATAGACTAGACTATAGACTAGACTATAGACTAGACTATAGACTAGACTATAGACTAGACTATAGACTAGACTATAGACTAGACTATAGACTAGACTATAGACTAGACTATAGACTAGACTATAGACTAGACTATAGACTAGACTATAGACTAGACTATAGACTAGACTATAGACTAGACTATAGACTAGACTATAGACTAGACTATACTAGACTATAGACTAGACTATAGACTAGACTATAGACTAGACTATAGACTAGACTATAGACTAGACTATAGACTAGACTATAGACTAGACTATAGACTAGACTATAGACTAGACTATAGACTAGACTATAGACTAGACTATAGACTAGACTATAGACTAGACTATAGACTAGACTATAGACTAGACTATAGACTAGACTATAGACTAGACTATAGACTAGACTATAGACTAGACTATAGACTAGACTATAGACTAGACTATAGACTAGACTATAGACTAGACTATAGACTAGACTATAGACTAGACTATAGACTAGACTATAGACTAGACTATAGACTAGACTATAGACTAGACTATAGACTAGACTATAGACTAGACTATAGACTAGACTATAGACTAGACTATAGACTAGACTATAGACTAGACTAGACTAGACTATAGACTAGACTATAGACTAGACTATAGACTAGACTATAGACTAGACTATAGACTAGACTATAGACTAGACTATAGACTAGACTATAGACTAGACTATAGACTAGACTATAGACTAGACTATAGACTAGACTATAGACTAGACTAGACTAGACTATAGACTAGACTATAGACTAGACTATAGACTAGACTATAGACTAGACTATAGACTAGACTATAGACTAGACTATAGACTAGACTATAGACTAGACTATAGACTAGACTATAGACTAGACTATACACTAGACTATAGACTAGACTATAGACTAGACTATAGACTAGACTATACACTAGACTATACACTAGACTATACACTAGACTATACACTAGACTATTGACTAGACTATAGAATACACGCATGCGAAAAACATTGGAGCGTAACGAAACAATGCGAAATTGGCAAGAGAGGTGGGAAAATAGTCAAAAGGGGAGATGGACATACAGGCTCATACCTGTAATCAAGAAATGGGTAGAGCGTAAGCATGGAGAAGTAAACTACCACCTTACTCAGTTTTTTGACAGGCCATGGAGGCTATAGGTGTTATCTATATAAATTTGGGCACGATGATTCACCACATTGTCCAACTTGTGAAGAGCCGGAGGACGCAGAACATGTAGTCTTTAAATGTCGTAGATTCGATGGTCATAGACGCGAAGTAGAGGTTGGTGTAGGACATGATATTAACCCTGGAAATATAATTGATATCATGATTACTTCACCGGAAAAGTGGGAACTAATATCGAACTATATAACCGATATAAACCTGCTGTTACAACTGGAGGAAAAAAGTCGAAAAGAGCAACGGAGAAATGCGTTAAATGTGGTGATAGCATAGATGCTTACCATCCCCGCGACGTAATACCTAAAGCAGTTCCGCGGGGTTTTGCGGTTGACGATGGGAAGGCGGTTTAGTGAGTACGTGGCGCAAAACATAGCTGAATCTCACATAATGGATTATAATTCATATCTATGAAGATTCCGCACCCCATTATAAAAAAAAAATAAAAAAATCTATGACCAATTAAATTGGAAAATTTACGGTACAAAATATCCAACATAATTGTGAGAACTTATCATCAAAAAGCATGTAGTGCTTGAGTATTAAGGTTTTGGTTTCGGTTTAGATTTTTTTCCAATTTGTTAAAGATCTAGATTTTTCGCAATTTCTCTCGGTGTATTTAAGTCTGTTTCATTTTTACAATTTGCATACATTGTCCAATGAACTTTAATTATTAAATGAATTTATTGAAAATTTATCATTACATGTGTACTTATACTGCACAGAAAAATAGACATGCATCGACATGAATAAATGCATAAAATTTTTGTATAAAATTTTTAATATGCAGCTGTGCGCATAATAGTAATAAGAGCAAGAACAAGTAAGAAAATATAGTACGCAATCCTCGATGTTATAGTACACTATTTTGGAAGTTTCTTCAGGGAACAACTCGATATTATTACCAGACTGAGGATGGTTTTCACTAAAAGTCACTCTATAGGGTCACAGTCCATTATAGAAAGAATTCTGTAGAAATAGATTATGGCTAATTATGAATAGAGATTTTGATTTTTAATTAAAACATTTAAAAACAATATTACGGATGAACTTATGAAATGCAACCTGAAGGATATGAATAATGGTACTTAGTAGTGTAGGGTATAATTATTAAATAACAATTATTTCATGTGTGTTGTGCTAATCTGAGGAAAATCTAGAAACAAAATGGAGATCAATTTAAAAGCATTTCAGATACAGTATTTATTTGTTAAAGAACTATTTATGTAAAATGGCAGAAAAGTTTATAGTTAGAAACCTATATTTTATTTTAATATATTATATATATATTTTCCAGAATATTTTGTAAATAAATTAAAAAATATGTAAATAAAAAACCTATGGAACATTCCAAGAGGATTATGAAACCATTTCTGTAAAAAATTCTTTATCTCATTTCTTACTTAAGCAAACAATTTCACACAATACAAAGACGTCAAGATCATTAAAATTTTTATCAAAAAAATATACTGTGTGGTTTTTAAGAAAAAAAAAGAGAAGCTTTTTATAGGTCTTCCGTTACCATCTCCTGTTGTCACCACCACCTCTTACAATCCAGCTTAAATCTCAGCAACCAAAGGTGGTGGTAACGTAACATTCATACCATTTATCATTAATAATAATTTGCCAATCCTTTTTGCCAACAAACCAACCAACAACAATGACAAAAGAAATCATATAAACGACGTTTTTTTCCATTTCTTCTTAAAGTTAAACTCAGTAAATCTGGTTGTTAAAGTTATAAAATGTTGGTTCGAACCAAAAAAAGAGGGAATATAAACAAACCTGAACGGAAGATAAATTCTTGGAATTGATTTCTTGTGGTTTTTGTGGTGGTAACATAGAGCGGAGTTAAACAACAGAAAAATCTTAAGATAATAATTTTCCATAAAAAAAACATATTATTAGTACCTCTTAAAAGGAACATTAAAACAATATTTAATTTAATAAATTATTTACATCTTGCATAGCTACACCGAAGAAACTATAAACTTAGTTTGCCAGCCACACTTGTTGTTCTCGTTCTAATCGTGTTTTCTAACAGATTCATAGAAGTGTGGAGTGAATTGGTGGTTGACGGAGTAAAGGGTGCGAGTAAATGTGAGTGAGTTGTAAACGATTTAATCTACTACAGGATGAAGAAGTTAGTCTATGACAAACCAATTTTTTATTACGTCTTGAAATAGTTTTCTTTATAGTATTCATAAAACTATATTTTATGTTAGGTAGGGATTAAAGTAATTTCGTTAGTTTTAGTTCTTGTCATATATTGTTTGTTGTTTAATGTTTAATTTGTTTGTTAATTTAATTTTGTTTTCTTTTATTTTCAGGTAAGTCTTCCAAACAAGAAAAAGGTAATCTTTTTATTAGTTTTACATTCAATTATGTGCACTATAGTGTAGTCAATAGAAAGTACCATACTGTAAAATCTGGATTATAGTCTTAAGTCTGGGCTATAGTCTATAGTTTGGACTACATTCCATAGTCTGGGCTTTAGTCTGAACTATAGTCTATAGTCTGGACAATAGCTTATAGTCTGAACTATAGTTTATAGTCTGTACTATATTCTACAGTCTGGACTATGGTTTATAGTCTGGACTATAGTCTGGACTGTAGTCTAAAGTTTGAACTAAAGTCTATAGTCCGGACTATAGTCTATAGTCTGGCCAACAGGCTATAGCCTGGACAATATTTTATAGTTTAAACTATAGTCTATAGTCTGGACTATAGTTTATAGTTTGGACTATTATAGCCTATAGTCTGGACTATGTTTTATAGTCTGGACTATAGTCTATAGTCTGGACTATAGTCTATAGTCTGGACTATAGTCTATAGTCTGGACTATAGTCTATAGTCTGTGCTATAGTCTATAATCTGGACTACAGCCTTTAGTCTGGACTATGGTCTATAATCTGGACTATAGGCTATAGTCTGGACTATGGTCTATAGTCTGGACTATGGTCTATAGTCTGGACTATAGTCTATAGTCTGGACTATGGTCTATAGTCTGGACTATAGTCTATAGTCTGGACTATGGTCTATAGTCTGAACTATAGTCTATAGTCTGGACTATAGTCTATAGTCTGGACTATAGTCTATAGTCTGGACTGTAGTCTATAGTCTGGACTATAGTTTATAGCCTGGACTATAGTCTATAGTCTGGACTATAGTCTATAGTCTGTGCTATAGTCTATAATCTGGACTACAGTCTTGAGTCTGGACTATGGTCTATAATCTGAACTATAGGCTATAGTCTGGACTATGGTCTGTAGTCTGGACTATAGTCTATAGTCTGGACTATGGTCTATAGTCTGGACTAAAGTCTATAGTCTGGACTATGGTCTATAGTCTGAACTATGGTCTATAGTCTGGACTATAGTCTATAGTCTGGACTATAGTCTATAGTCTGGACTATAGTCTATAGTCTGGACTATATTCTATAGTCTGGACTATAGTCTATAGTCTGGACTATAGTCTATAGTCTGGACTATAGTCTATAGTCTGGACTATAGTATAGTCTGGACTATAGTCTGGACTATAGTCTATAGTCTGGACTATAGTCTATAGTCTGGACTATAGTCTATAGTCTGGACTATAGTCTATAGTCTGGACTATAGTCTATAGTCTGACTAGTCTAGTCTGGACTATAGTCTATTGTCTGGACTATAGACTATAGCCTGGACTATGGTCTATAGTCTGGACTATAGTCTATAGTCTGGACTATAGTCTATAGTCTGGACTATAGTCTATAGTCTGGACTATAGTCTATAGTCTGGACTATAGTCTATTGTCTGGACTATAGACTATAGCCTGGACTATAGACTATAGCCTGGACTATAGTCTGGACTATAGACTATAGCCTGAACTATAGTCTATAGTCTGCACTATAGTCTATAGTCTGGACTATAGTCTATAGTCTCGACTGTAGTCTATAGTCTGGACTATAGTCTTTAGTTTGGACTATAGTCTATAGTCTGGACTATAGTCTATAGTCTGGACTATAGTCTTTAGTTTGGACTATAGTCTACAGTCTGGACTATAGTCTATAGTCTTGACTATAGTCTATAGTTTTGACTGTAGTCAATAGTCTGGACTATATTCTATAGCCCAGACTATAGTCTGGATTTTAGTCTATAGTCTGAACTATAGTCTAGAATCTGGACTATAATCTATAGTTTGGACTATAGTCAGGATTATAGTCTAGAGTGTGCTATAGACTAATATTTAGAAGCTACAGTCTGAAGTGCAGTTTATAGTGTAGTCTATTATTCTATTGTATGGACTTTTACTTAATATAAAATCTGGACTATAGTCTAATGTATTCTACAATCTAGTCTATAGTTTGGATTGGATTATTGTCTATAGTCTGAACTGGAATCTATTCTAGCGTCTGGTCTACAGTTCATTCTATTGTCAGGACTATTACCTATTATATAGTTTGGACAATAATCAAATCTATATTTTAGACTATTGTTCAGTCTTTAGTTTTGTATCTAGTCTATAAATTTGTCCAGTCTAAACACTTAAGAGTTTAAACTAGACTTCTTTTCATAAGCTCCCCCTCCCCAATAATGACTCTTATAAGTTTAATATATACCTTTTTGTTTAGATAATTACATTAGAAAAATACACCTGGTTTGTTTTGATTTGTAAATATGTTTTTACTGCTGCTGCTGTTGTTGTTGTATAAATTTCAACATGTGGCTTTTGTTGTTGTTGTTGCTTTATTAACAATTTTCTAGTTCAATTCTAAATCAATTCTAAACCATGGGAACATTTTTTCAAACTTTAATAAACAAAGAACATTTTCTTCTTATTTTATTTTTTTGTACAACTACTACGCTGTTTCATTATTTCATTATTTTCAATGTTTCGTTATTAGTGGTAGATGAAAAGAGCAAAAAAACTACGTATGATCAAATACTTGAATTGTTGTAGAATCTAAAAAAAAACTGGCCACTACACCACACACTATCAAACAACCAATGCATTTATATATTTTATATCATTCATTATTCTACACACCACATAACCACTATGTAGCAACACAGGCGTATTAAACTGAAATCATTTGTATAAAAAAAAATCTCACATACTCGCATAAACTTAAGACCAGACTGAATATAGAAAAAACAATCTCAAATATCAATGTAAAAATGCTGCTTAGAACATTATATAAAAACAAACCACCACAACAACAACTTCACTGTAAAGAATAATAATAACGACAACTACAACAACAACAATAGCACATATCAAATGAGGTCTTTTAATAATACCGAGATTGAATAATATTAAACTAGTTAATACTTTTTACTAAATAAACTTCGGCTCAAACGCACCTTTTGAATTAGTAAGAATTATTAAAGCACTATGGGCCTTTATTGACAAAAGTTCGTAGTAAATTTTAGGTAAATTCTCCTTTTATATAAAACTATTGAAAATATTTTTTTATAAAAAATTTTTCATAAATTTTCTTTTTATAAAAAATTTTTCATAAATTTTCTTTTTATAAAAAATTTTTCATAAATTTTCTTTTTATAGAAAATTTTCTAGAAATTTTCTTTTCAATGAAAATTTTCTAGAAAATATTCTTTTTATAGAAAATTTTCTAGAAATTTTCCTTTTTATAGAAAATTTTCTAGAAATTTTCCTTTTTATAGAAATTTTGAGAGAAATTTTCTTTTTATAGAAAATTTTCGAGAGAAATTTTCTTTTTATAGAAAATTTTCGAGAGAAATTTTCTTTTTATAGAAAATTTTCGAGAGAAAATTTCTTTTTATAGAAAATTTTCGAGAGAAATTTTCTTTTTAAGAGAATTTTCGAGAGAAATTTTCTTTTTATAGAAAATTTTCGAGAGAAATTTTCTTTTATAGAAAATTTTCGAGAGAAATTTTCTTTTATAGGAAATTTTCGAGAGAAATTTTTCATAAATTTTCTTTTTATAGAAAATTTTCTAGAAATTTTCCTTTTTATAGAAAATTTTCTAGAAATTTTCCTTTTTATAGAAATTTTGAGAGAAATTTTCTTTTTATAGAAAATTTTCGAGAGAAATTTTCTTTTTATAGAAAATTTTCGAGAGAAATTTTCTTTTTATAGAAAATTTTCGAGAGAAATTTTCTTTTTAAGAAAATTTTCGAGAGAAATTTTCTTTTTATAGAAAATTTTCGAGAGAAATTTTCTTTTATAGAAAATTTTCGAGAGAAATTTTCTTTTATAGGAAATTTTCGAGAGAAATTTTCTTTTATAGAAAATTTTCGAGAGAAATTTTCTTTTATAGAAAATTTTCGAGAGAAATTTTCTTTTATAGAAAATTTTCGAGAGAAATTTTCTTTTTTTAATAAAAATTTATCAAGAAATCATCCATTTATTAAATTAAAAACTTTAGACCCATTGTGCATTAACATTAAAATAATAGTTTAGAACGTTTGGCAGAACATAAGAAAAAACACCTTGCGTTCTTAAACTACTACGATTACTACGTCGACTACTAAAATATACAACATTCACTACCAAAACCGATCAACCAACCAACTCCTCACGGATTTAGTGTGAAGTGTTTGCGCAAAAATACAACAACAACAACAAAAAACTTAAAGAAAAGAGAAAAAAGCGCAAAAACCCAAACACGTTTCAATACAAAATTGTTGATCCATCATCAAGTTTTAACCAATGACAACAAAAATAACAACAACAACCACAAACTAACATCCATCCAGTCATCCAGCCACAATAACAAGTAATAATTTTATTACAAGTTGCTGTTTAAAACATTTGAGAAGAAACTAGAAGAGGAAAAAAAAAAAAAAAACAACTATAAAAATTTCCAACCAAAGTTACTTCAATACAAAATGTTAAAAACAGATGCTGTTTTTTTCCTTTACAAACACAAACCTTAACTAAAGCAAAGATTCTGCTCAAGGAGCAAACGAAAACATAAAAAACGAGGGGACTCTTAGCACACCGGCAGACATTAAAATCTAACTGTCTGTCTGTCTGCAACTGTGACCATACGAGTAAAGATCATCTCGACCACCTTAGTTAGAAAATATCTACTGGCCAAAAGAGAGCGCAGAGATAAAACAAGTAAAACAGCATCATTGACAAAAACAAACCATCAGCATTAGCAGCAGGTCCAAGCAACAACATCAGCCTTTATTACTATTCCTATAAAGTAACTATCCAGATCCCACTTTGAAAGCAACTAAGTCTTTTGGTTGCAGGGTTTGTAGAAAAAAGTTTGAAGCTTTAAAGAATGAAATCAAGAAAGAACAGCTGCTTTAGAAAATCATTATGTTTGTTATTGTGTGTGTGTGTATGATTGGATTATAATGCGCCGGCGCCGTAATATTACCCAACTTGGCTTTAAACAATGTCGTTTTAACGCTTTACCAACGCACAGTGGTATAGGAAAAAAAAAAGAGGGAAATAATTCGGTAACTTCTAAACGGTTAATCCGATTTTAATGAAATTTGGTATGCACAAAGAGGAGGTGTTGTCGAGTTTAGGTTTTGAATTTGGACCTTATAGGCCAACCAGGGGCCCGGCGGGGGGTCCTCAAATTAGGACACCTCGGCTATGTTAAATTTTTAAAACGATCCTATTTCTTCATTTGAGTTCCGATTTAAAAAAAATTTCGTATATAGAATCTCCTCATCGAGCACTATAAAAAATGTCGTCGTAGCAGTAAATTATCTCTTATAGTTTAGGAGATATTCGCATTTGAATATTAAAATTTTAAAATTTTTACCGTCCTTACTTTAGTTTTTTTGATAATAGCAGGTCCAAATATTTCCGATTTTCGCCATTTTTTTTTATTTGCTTAACAACAAGTTTATATACCAAGCAGTGAAAGAATTATGTAAAAATCATGACTGAGTCCAAAGTTATAGGCATTTAAATTTAAAAAATTAAAAAAAGGCGATTTTTTGACATTTTTTTGGGAAAAAAGTATCTTTTTCTTTTTAAGTTATCTAAAAAGTTTCTAAGAAGATGTATATAGAATTTATACTTTTTGGAAAGCTGACTTTACATAAAATACGATAAATGAAACAAAACCTAAAAATTTTTGATACCGAGGGGACCAGGTCCATCCAAAAAAACCCTATTTTTTATGGAAAATTAAATTTTGAGCAAAAATTCTCAAATCGCATAGTCGATATCAAATTATAGTGACCTGTTTTATATGACCCAATAAGTTCTTAATCATTTTGTAACGGGTTTCGATAACCCCGCCCCTGGTATGGATATAATAGGCAAAAAACCAAAAAATCCCATTTTTGGGATTTTTTAAAACTTTTTTAGGAATTCCGGGATTTCTAATAAGAAAATTCGAAATTTTTATTTAATTTTGGATTTTGAGTAAAAAAATCTACCTAACTGTAAAATTTCATCAAAAAATATTCATAAATAAAATTTTTATTGCAATTTGAAAAATTTGTATCTTCGCAAAAACTGAATAAAAAACATTTTTTAATTTTTTTTAAAAAAAGTATTCCGCGAATTTTTTAATTTTCAAAAATTATATACAGTTTTGAAAAATAGACAAAATTACCTTTCCATTGATATATAACATGCCTACCTAATGTTTTTTAAGTGACAAATTAATTAGGGAAAACTCAACATCTTTTAGAAAATTTGCCTAGCACTATTATTTTCATCCATAAGGTTAACTCTTAAATTTGTTACATATATGGATGAAAATAATAGTGCTAGGTAAATTTTCTAAAAGATGTTGAGTTTTCCCTAATTAATTTGTCACTTAAAAAACATTAGGTAGGCATGTTATATATCAATGGAAAGGTAATTTTGTCTATTTTTCAAAACTGTATATAATTTTTGAAAATTAAAAAATTCGCGGAATACTTTTTTTAAAAAAAATTAAAAAATGTTTTTTATTCAGTTTTTGCGAAGATACAAATTTTTCAAATTGCAATAAAAATTTTATTTATGAATATTTTTTGATGAAATTTTACAGTTAGGTAGATTTTTTTACTCAAAATCCAAAATTAAATAAAAATTTCGAATTTTCTTATTAGAAATCCCGGAATTCCCAAAAAAGTTTTAAAAAATCCCAAAAATGGGATTTTTTGGTTTTTTGCCTATTATATCCATACCAGGGGCGGGGTTATCGAAACCCGTTACAAAATGATTAAGAACTTATTGGGTCATATAAAACAGGTCACTATAATTTGATATCGACTATGCGATTTGAGAATTTTTGCTCAAAATTTAATTTTCCATAAAAAATAGGGTTTTTTTGGATGGACCTGGTCCCCTCGGTATCAAAAATTTTTAGGTTTTGTTTCATTTATCGTATTTTATGTAAAGTCAGCTTTCCAAAAAGTATAAATTCTATATACATCTTCTTAGAAACTTTTTAGATAACTTAAAAAGAAAAAGATACTTTTTTCCCAAAAAAATGTCAAAAAATCGCCTTTTTTTAATTTTTTAAATTTAAATGCCTATAACTTTGGACTCAGTCATGATTTTTACATAATTCTTTCACTGCTTGGTATATAAACTTGTTGTTAAGCAAATAAAAAAAAATGGCGAAAATCGGAAATATTTGGACCTGCTATTATCAAAAAAACTAAAGTAAGGACGGTAAAAATTTTAAAATTTTAATATTCAAATGCGAATATCTCCTAAACTATAAGAGATAATTTACTGCTACGACGACATTTTTTATAGTGCTCGATGAGGAGATTCTATATACGAAATTTTTTTTAAATCGGAACTCAAATGAAGAAATAGGATCGTTTTAAAAATTTAACATAGCCGAGGTGTCCTAATTTGAGGACCCCCCGCCGGGCCCCTGGTTGGCCTATAAGGTCCAAATTCAAAACCTAAACTCGACAACACCTCCTCTTTGTGCACACCAAATTTCATTAAAATCGGATTAACCGTTTAGAAGTTACCGAATTATTTCCCTCTTTTTTTTTTCCTATACCACTGTGCAACGTTTGCAGTTAGCGATACGTACGACGACTCCACACGTAAGATCGTACGTTTATACTTTGGAGAGTACTTTAGTTTACTTTAGTTCACTTTATTTTAAGTCAACATTGATTTACTTGTTTTAGAATATATTTTGGAAGAACAGTGATTAGGAGTGAAATAATAAATAATATTATCGAAAAGTAGGGAAGTCGGGAGAATAAATTTAAGATTTACCTTAATTTTTATAGTCTAGTCTATAGTCTAGTCTTAAGTCTAGTCTATAGTCTAGTCTATAGTCTAGTCTATAGTCTAGTCTATAGTCTAGTCTATAGTCTAGTCTATAGTCTAGTCTATAGTCTAGTCTATAGTCTAGTCTATAGTCTAGTCTATAGTCTAGTCTATAGTCTAGTCTGTAGTCTAGTCTATAGTCTAGTCTATAGTCTAGTCTATAGTCTAGTCTATAGTCTAGTCTATAGTCTAGTCTATAGTCTACTCTATAGTCTAATCTATAGTCTAGTCTATAGTCTACTCTATAGTCTAATCTATAGTCTAGTCTATAGTCTACTCTATAGTCTAATCTAGTCTAGTCTATAGCCTAGTCTATAGTCTAGTCTATAGTCTAGTCTATAGTCGTCTATAGTCTAGTCTATAGTCTAGTCTATAGTCTAGTCTATAGTCTAGTCTATAGTCTAGTCTATAGTCTAGTCTATAGTCTAGTCTATAGTCTAGTCTATCTCTAGTCTATAGTCTAGTCTATAGTCTAGTCTATAGTCTAGTCTATAGTCTAGTCTATAGTCTAGTCTATAGTCTAGTCTATAGTCTAGTCTATAGTCTAGTCTATAGTCTAGTCTATAGTCTAGTCTATAGTCTAGTCTATAGTCTAGTCTATAGTCTAGTCTATAGTCTAGTCTATAGTCTAGTCTATAGTCTAGTCTATAGTCTAGTCTATAGTCTAGTCTATAGTCTAGTCTATAGTCTAGTCTATAGTCTAGTCTATAGTCTAGTCTATAGTCTAGTCTATAGTCTAGTCTATAGTCTAGTCTATAGTCTAGTCTATAGTCTAGTCTATAGTCTAGTCTATAGCTAGTCTATAGTCTAGTCTATAGTCTAGTCTATAGTCTAGTCTATAGTCTAGTCTATAGTCTAGTCTATAGTCTAGTCTATAGTCTAGTCTATAGTCTAGTCTATAGTCTAGTCTTATATAGTCTAGTCTAGTCTAGTCTATAGTCTAGTCTATAGTCTAGTCTATAGTCTAGTCTATAGTCTAGTCTATAGTCTAGTCTATAGTCTAGTCTATAGTCTAGTCTATAGTCTAGTCTATAGTCTAGTCTATAGTCTAGTCTATAGTCTAGTCTATAGTCTAGTCTATAGTCTAGTCTATAGTCTAGTCTATAGTCTAGTCTATAGTCTAGTCTATAGTCTAGTCTATAGTCTAGTCTATAGTCTAGTCTATAGTCTAGTCTATAGTCTAGTCTATAGTCTAGTCTATAGTCTAGTCTAGTCTAGTCTATAGTCTAGTCTATAGTCTAGTCTATAGTCTAGTCTATAGTCTAGTCTATAGTCTAGTCTATAGTCTAGTCTATAGTCTAGTCTATAGTCTAGTCTATAGTCTAGTCCATAGTCTAGTCTATAGTCTAGTCTATAGTCTAGTCTATAGTCTAGTCTATAGTCTAGTCTATAGTCTAGTCTATAGTCTAGTCTATAGTCTATAGTCTAGTCTATAGTCTATATAGTCTAGTCTATAGTCTAGTCTATAGTCTAGTCTAGTCTATAGTCTAGTCTATAGTCTAGTCTATAGTCTAGTCCAGGGGTCGGCAAACTACGGCTCGCGAGCCAAATGCGGCTCTTTGGATGTGGAGCTATGGCTCTTTAGTTTCATACGTATTTTTTTTATTTTATAAAAAAAATATATACATATATTAAAATCTTTCTGAATAGATTAACGAGCAGTGTTTGTTAAAACTAACAAAACAATTCGCATACGTTTCTACAATACACAACATTTCAACTTTGTTTAATCCTTCTGCATGTGAGACAACTAACAAATGAAAGTTTAGAGTCGTTTGTGAAACTTTAAACAACAAGTTATGATCCAAACTTTCTAAAGCTATACAAACCTATCTCTCCTATTGAATTTGTTCCATGTACAAGTTAGTATTGTAAGAAAATGTTTAATTCTTTAAATTTTTAGTTGAAAAGTTCCCTATAAACGATGGAGTATCATGAGCGCTCCTACGAAGTGCCATTAGATAAAATGTAAAACATGATCATACATTCCGAAATTTTCGTGTTTTTCGAATTAAAAAATATTTTTTGGAAATTGAAAATATAGTAATTAAATAATTACTTAATAATGTAGAGAGTTTGGACACAGTTACCCAGGAAAAACTTACATTGAAAAGTCGTGAGTTAAAAAGCTAATAAAACCTCTTTTCACTACTTCTTCATTAGCATTTTAAGTCATTATTTTAACACGGTGATGTCATTGGAGGCAAGTACTTCTACGCACGCTTACTAATAGGAAGTTAAAAAAGTACTTGCAATTTCTCTTACAAAACAGTTGTTGAGTAAGTTGTTTTGTTTTTTAATAATAAAAAGAGCCAACTAGGATACGAACCAGGGACTTCGATTTTTTAGTCAAATGTTCTACACACTGCATAGCTATTTTATTGCGCATCAAATAATGGTTTTCACATCAAAATTAATTTTGTTTTATTTTTTGTAAAACACAATACTTAAAACGACAAAAAAAATGACAATGCCGAAAATAAAGTACTTCTATATCAGATTATAAGAAAGTTATTACTAGAATACTTCTAAGTAATGCAGACGGTAAGTAGTAGTCATTGAAAAGTAAGTGGTTATGGAAGTACAACCCATTACCGAATTTTTGGCTGGGTAAATACTAAAAACTTGTTCTATTTAAAAACTTCAATATTTAAATATTGCGCATTTTAGAAACGTTTTACAGTGTATTATGGACCGACACATCCTTACAAAATTTGGCAATGAGATTTTGGACCCTACTTGTTTGTGTTGATTTTCATCACTATACTTGTATTTTTCGTCGTTTTCGTGAACACTATATGGGTGGGTAGGGTCAATTCTGAATCCATCCTTAT
>NW_023996131.1:0-60385 GCF_015586225.1 Lucilia sericata | reverse complement strand
AATTGTAATTTTATTGAACAACTTTTCTGTTGAGAAGAGTTCTATTTGAATTTAACGGTTTTTGGAGATTTGGTTTCAAATGACATTTCAATTTGTGACAGCTTGTATTAAATGATAATGCAGTGCTGTTGTCAAAAGATAAAAGGAAGACATTTTCGATATATATTTTGGTATTGGTTTTTCTTATTTTGTATGTGTTAGTTTTTGCTGAAAAAACATTAGATTTCCAAATTTTCCAAAATTTTTCTCTCAAATATTGGGTATAAAAAGGAAGCCATTGCCCAAAATCTTTCCTTTTTTGCCTACTGCTACCTACCAGTTTTCTTAAAAAAAAACGTCGTTACTACTCTGCCGGAAAATTTATAAAAAAAAAAAATAAAGAAGTTTTTTTTTTGAAATTGTAAGTTTTTATCCTGTTTCAATTATCCTTCGAATTTAATTCATGTTAAACAATTCAGTGTTAAACAATTTTTTTTAGTTTTAAATAAATTTGGCTTAAATTGTTCGCATTTCGTGAAAGGATCTTTTGGATTTTATATCCACAAAATTATCTGTAACAGGATAATAAAATAATGTAAGTTTTGTTTTCTAAAGGAAAACTTGAGAAAAAATCCATTTTTTTCAAATCAGTTTTCTATTTTTTTTTAATTTTTTTAAACGCAGTAACGCCAATTTCACAAATTTCAACTCAAAAGTAGGCAGAAAAGTGTTTTTTATTTACCCAGCGGCAACAAAAGTCAAAGAAAAAGAAAATCGTTTGTTTTTATTTACAAAAAGGTAATAATTAACATAAAGAAAACAAAACACACATATACAAACTAACATAACCAAAACCAAAATATCTTTACAGCACACAAACACACCTACGTCAATTTGATATATTTGACAAAATTCTTCCTAGCGACGAAACCTCCAGGCACAAAATCTTCGCCTGGGAAGGCTTCGTCCACAATCGTGCCTTCTTCGGCGTAAAACCAAACCTTCAGGGAAAGCTTTAGGTTGCAATTCTAAGGTCTTAGAGACGAGGAGAAAGGTGTGAAAAGTGCGGTGAAAATGTCAATTGTTTAAAGAAAAAAAAAATCCAAAAGAACACTCCAAAGTTATAATAAAAATCAGAAAATAATCTGTGTGAAAGTTCGTGGAGAGTAATTTTGAAAATTTCCTAAAAAGTTTCACAAAAATTTTTAATTATTTAGAAAAAGAAAAATTTAAAAACTAAAAAAAAACACTAAAAACCTTAAAAGAATCAACAAGAAGAACAAGAAAAATAACAAAAAGAAACAAAGTTTAAATATTAATCTTTATTTAATCAAATTTTAAAATTTTTACAAAATGTGGTTATAAATTAATTCGTAAAGTATCGATTGTTCTTAAATCTATCACTTTTTTACTTTTTTTTTAATTATTTTATTTTTTTTTTTTTTCGTAATATTTAACTAAATCACTTTTTTTTGTTCATCACTCGCGACAGAAAACTAAAGAAACTAAATGTAATGCAAAAATCAATATTGTTAGTGGTGAAAAAGTATAATTTATAAAAATATTTTAAAGCAAGTGTCAAAATAATATAAAAACAAAAATATTAGTAAAAAAAGAAAAAAAAAATAAAAAAAAAAAAAATGTACATTGAGTCCAAATGTTAATAACATAAAATGTTAATCTGTAATTTTAAACACATAAATTTTTAAAAATTTCAACAAAATTATATACACAAACATCTACAGGGAGCAGACGAAAGATCTTTCGACGTGGGATCCTGGTAAATGTAAGTTTAGTTGCTCATTTTTTTTATGTTATTTTCATTTTTTTCTTTTAAACAAACAAAATATTAATAAAAACACATAACATCCACTGATACGTACATACAGAATGTTTAATAAGTAAATATTGTTAACAGAAAAATTCGTTAACATGAGTGTAATTGTTAAAATCATCTTATATCAGTGTATGTAATGTCTTTTATTTATTCTCAAATACATTTAATATTTTACATTTCTGTAATTACATGTAAATTACATAAATGTTTAATTAACTAAATAACCCATAACTTTTCAAAACTCACCATAGTCTAGTGGATTGAGTTGTAATCTACCACTCATTAGGCCTTGGTTCGAATCCCAGTGAGGGCAAAGTAATTTTTAAGTTATTTTTTTTTTTTTTGTAAGCCCAGGTTCGAATCCCGGACGAGTTAAATATTTTTGTTTCTATTTTTTTTTTACTTTGAGAGCCGAGTTCGAATCCCGATTAAACCCATTTTTTTTTTGGAATAAATATTTTTTTTAAATATTGATTTTTGCAAAAGATTTTTTTTACGCGATCTTCTCTAATTTTAATATGTTCAATATTAGTTAATTTTTTTATATTAAACATTATGTTTAAGGATTTATTTTTGTTAATAAATAACATGAATTTCAAAATGCAGTTCTAAACTGTCTTTAACTGGTTCCTGGTGAACTGTTCTGGTTAGGATAATAATCTTTGGGATCATACTTAATACCAACAGCATTTCCCTAGTATGATCATGGTTGGGAGGGGATAAAAGACACTGTGTTACCACCTTCACACAGTGCAGTTCAATATGTTAAATGTTCGTTTCCGTTTTCCTGTGTATTAGTCTCCCAACGAATCCTCCCGATTGCCGACGAGATAGAAGCCGGAAACTAGTTGCGTGCTGGCTGCTTTAGTAGAGACAAGAGAGAACTCTGACACCATCAGATCAGTTGTATGCTACAGTTAGTAAGTTAGTAAGTTAGTAAGTTAGTAAGTTGGTAAGTTAGTAAGTTAGTAACTTAGTAAGTTAGTAGGTTAGTAAGATAGTAAGTTAGTAAGTTCGTAAGTTAGTAAGTTAGTATGTTAGTAAGTTAGTAAGTTAGTAAGTTAGTAAGTCAGTAAGTTAGTAAGTTAGTAAGTTAGTACGTTAGTATGTTAGTAAGTTAGTAAGTTAGTAGTTGGTAAGTTAGTAAGTTAGTAAGTTAGTAAGTTAGTAAGTTAGTAAGTTACTGAGTTACTAAGTTACTAAGTTAGTAAGTTAGTAAGTTAGTAAGTTAGTAAGTTAGTAAGTTAGTAAGTTAGTAGTTATAAGTTAGTAAGTTAGTAAGTTAGTAAGTTAGTAAGTTAGTAAGTTAGTAAGTTAGTAAGTAGTAAGTTAGTAAGTTAGTAAGTTAGTAAGTAGTAAGTTAGTAAGTTAGTAAGTTAGTAAGTTAGTTAAGTTAGTAAGTTAGTAAGTTAGTAAGTAGTAAGTTAGTAAGTTAGTAAGTAGTAAGTAAGTTAGTAAGTTGTAAGTTAGTAAGTTAGTAAGTTAGTAAATAGTAAGTTAGTATGTTATTAAATGCGTAAGTTAGTAAGTTCTTGAAAGAATCGAGTAGAATTCACCGATATTAATATTTTGCTTCTTAACTAAGTTTCAGATGACTTCTTTAAAGATTCTTATTAATAAATCAAATAAGTTTTTATTTTTTTTGCAAAACTATCTTCCCCACAACTCATGTTCGTTATAATTAACATTAATCTATAATTAGTAATGTTATTTTAATTTGTAATATTTATTACTTCAATGAACTTTATGAAATTATCATTACCACCGCCACTGCTGATGCTTTATAGGATATTATCATAAACCAATTGACAAACTCAAATAATCAATGTACTTCATTGAAAATAGACAAACTACAAAATTTTCTTCAAATTTTTAATAATAATAAATTTCACTATTTTTATTGTGTTTTTTATTAAAGTTAATTAAATTGTATTAGTGATAACAATTTTTAAAATATTATGCATTGCTTTGGCAACATCATCAATATGTGCAATTTAGTCTATTTTCCACCACACCAATTAAAACATTACAACACACGACACAATTAATTTTATGCGAAAAAAATATCCTTGTTTGTGTTGATGTATTTCAACTTCAGTTTTGTTTAAAAAATTCAATATGTTTGACAAATGAAAATTTCCGTAAATTGACATTCATACTTTTCATTAGTTCTACATTAATACAAGTGTTTGTGTTTAAATATTGATTAAATTAAACAGAAATTTTATAATCTTTTTCATTTTCATTTACAACACACAAAGAAGCCAAACGAAATAATCCATTAATGATAAAATAAATTGAACGCAAAAAATTAATTAAAGTCGATAAATAATGGTTGCATTTTTATTGCAGCAACGAATTTTTTAATAATTTCGATGGTAGCATATATTTAAAAAAAAATCGTGTTTTCAGACTTTTAGTAAAAAATCAAATTTTTATTGAAAATTCACTTCTCTAATACATTAATAAGTAGAAAATATATTAGTAACAAATATTTTTTCGTTCTTATACTTTGGAAAAGTAAAATCAAGCATTCTGGTACTGTTCAATTCTAAAAGTTTTCCCCTTATGGATATTTCCGATTACCACTCAATCACGTCAGTTACGATTAGTTTATTTTTATTTTCACTTAACTTATCAATATTATACGTTTTTTAAAGTTCACTTAATATACCAAATGACATTAAATGACTACGAATTCGTATACAAAAAAATGTTTGGTTATAAAATTTAGTTGTGTTGGAAACATTAAACATTTCGAAGCCTTTATATATTCAGTTAATGGTGTTATAACATGCCAACATGTCAACTCCAAGTGTCACTAGTATTTAAAGAAATGTCACAGGAAATGTGAAAAATTGGGTGTGCTACTTAGTTAATTGTTTTCGCAGGAGTTGGAGAGGTGAACGATAAAATATGGTAGAATGATGAAAAGAAATAAAACTTAATAAACAATAATAATAGTACTCGAAGGAAATATAAAGACAAGTATTTTATTTTTGTTTTCAACTTTGATTTTGAGGAAATCGATAGGAAACTGATTTCAAATAAATGTTAATAGATATCATGTAGATGCTGAACTAGAACCGCACCATAAACTAGAACTGAACTAGAACTGAACTAGAACTGAACTAGAACAGAACCAAAACTAGAACTGAACTAGAATTGAACTAGAACTGAACTAGAACTGAACTAGAACAGAACCATAACTGAACTAGAACTGAACTAGAATTGAACTAGAACTGAACTAGAACTGAACTAGAACTGAACTAGAACTGAACTAGAACTGAACTAGAACTGAACTAGAACTGAACTAGAACTGAACTAGAACTGAACTAGAACTGAACTAGAACTGAACTAGAACTGAACTAGAACTGAACTAGAACTGAACTAGAACTGAACTAGACTGAACTAGAACTGAACTAGAACTGAACTAGAACTGAACTAGAACTGAACTAGAACTGAACTAGAACTGAACTAGAACTGAACTAGAACTGAACTAGAACTGAACTAGAACTGAACTAGAACTGAACTAGAACTGAACTAGAACTGAACTAGAACTGAACTAGAACTAAACTAGAACTGAACTAGAACTGAACGAGAACTGAAATAGAACTGAACTAGAACTGAACTAGAACTGAACTAGAACTGAACTAAACTGAACTAGAACTGAACTAGAACTGAACTAGAACTGAACTAGAACTGAACTAGAACTGAACTAGAACTGAACTAGAACTGAACTAGAACTGAACTAGAACTGAACTAGAACTGAACTAGAACTGAACTAGAACTGAACTAGAACTGAACTAGAACTGAACTAGAACTGAACTAGAACTGAACTAGAACTGAACTAGAACTGAACTAGAACTGAACTAGAACTGAACTAGAACTGAACTAGAACTGAACTAGAACTGAACTAGAACTGAACTAGAACTGAACTAGAACTGAACTAGAACTGAACTAGAACTGAACTAGAACTGAACTAGAACTGAACTAGAACTGAACGAGAACTGAAATAGAACTGAACTAGAACTGAACTAGAACTGAACTAGAACTGAAACTAGAACTGAACTAGAACTGAACTAGAACTGAACTAGAACTGAACTAGAACTGAACTAGAACTGACTAGAACTGAACTAGAACTGAACTAGAACTGAACTAGAACTGAACTAGAACTGAACTAGAACTGAAACTAAACTGAACTAGAACTGAACTAGAACTGAACTAGAACGAACTAGAACTGAACTAGAACTGAACTAGAACTGAACTAGAACTGAACTAGAACTGAACTAGAACTGAACTAGAACTGAACTAGAACTGAACTAGAACTGAACTAGAACTGAACTAGAACTGAACTAGAACTGAACTAGAACTGAACTAGAACTGAACTAGAACTAAACTAAACTGAACTAGAACTGAACGAGAACTGAAATAGAACTGAACTAGAACTGAACTAGAACTGAACTAGAACTGAACTAGAACTGAACTAGAACTGAACTAGAACTGAACTAGAACTGAACTAGAACTGAACTAGAACTGAACTAGAACTGAACTAGAACGAACTAGAACTGAACTAGAACTGAACTAGAACTGAACTAGAACTGAACTAGAACTGAACTAGAACTGAACTAGAACTGAACTAGAACTGAACTAGAACTGAACTAGAACTGAACTAGAACTGAACTAGAACTGAACTAGAACTGAACTAGAACTGAACTAGAACTGAACTAGAACTGAACTAGAACTGAACTAGAACTGAACTAGAACTGAACTAGAAACTGAACTGAACTGAACTAGAACTGAACTAGAACTGAACTAGAACTGAACTAGAACTGAACTAGAACTGAACTAGAACTGAACTAGAACTGAACTAGAACTGAACTAGAACTGAACTAGAACTGAACTAGAACTCTGAACTAGAACTGAACTAGAACTGAACTAGAACTGAACTAGAACTGAACTAGAACTGAACTAGAAACTGAACTAGAACTGAACTAGAACTGAACTAGAACTGAACTAGAACTGAACTAGAACTGAACTAGAACTGAACTGAACTAGAACTGAACTAGAACTGAACTAGAACTGAACTAGAACTGAACTAGAACTGAACTAGAACTGAACTAGAACTGAACTAGAACTGAACTAGAACTGAACTAGAACTGAACTAGAACTGAACTAGAACTGAACTAGAACTGAACTAGAACTGAACTAGAACTGAACTAGAACTGAACTAGAACTGAACTAGAACTGAACTAGAACTGAACTAGAACTGAACTAGAAACTGAACTAGAACTGAACTAGAACTGAACTAGAACTGAACTAGAACTGAACTAGAACTGAACTAGAACTGAACTAGAACTGAACTAGAACTGAACTAGAACTGAACTAGAACTGAACTAGAACTGAACTAGAACTGAACTAGAACTGAACTAGAACTGAACTAGAACTGAACTAGAACTGAATAGAACTGAACTAGAACTGAAAACAGAACGAACTAGAACTGAACTAGAAACTGAACTAGAACTGAACTAGAACTGAACTAGAACTGAACTAGAACTGAACTAGAACTGAACTAGAACTGAACTAGAACTGAACTAGAACTGAATAGAACTGAACTAGAACATAGCTAGAAACTGAACTAGAACTGAACTAGAATGAAATAGAAACTGAACTAGAACGAACTAGAGGCTGAATAGAAACTGAACTAGAACTGAACATAGAACTGAACTAGAACTGAACTAGAACTGAACTCGAACTGAACTAGAACTGAGCCTAGAAACTGAACTAGGAACTGAACTAGAACTGAACTAGAACTGAACTAGAACTAACTAGGAAACTGAATGAACTGAACTAGAACTGCACCTAGAACTGAACTAGAACTGAACTAGAACTGAACTAGAACTGAACTAGAACTGAACTAGAACTGAACTAGAACTGAACTAGACTGAACTAGAATGACTGAACTAGAACTGAACTAGAACTGAACTAGAATGAACTAGAACTGAACTAGAACTGAACTAGAATGAACTAGAACTGAACTAGAACTTGAACTAGAACTGAACTAGAACTGAACCTAGAACTGAACCTAGAACTAGACTGAACTAGAACTGAACTAGAACTGAACTAGAATGAACTAGAACTAGAACGAACTAGAATAACTAGAACTGAACTAGAACTGAACTAGAACTGAACTAGAACTGAACTAGAACTGAACCTAGAACTGAACTAGAACTGAACTAGACTGAACTAGAATTGAACTAGAAATGACTAGAACTGAACTAGAACTGAACTAGAACTGAACTAGAACTGAACTAGAACTGAACTAGAAACTGAACTAGAAATCAACTAGAAATCAACTAGAAACCAACCTTACAACTGAATATATTGAATTCAACTTCTTTAAATTGTTTGTGTACCGAAATGCTTCTTAATTAAGTACGGATTAAAAGTAAATTAATTTCATTTCATATCACTGCTTGTGTCAATTAAATTTTCTTTTAAACATTTCTTCTTCAGATTGAACGTCATTGATAAACTTGTATAAAATCAGTTGAATCAATCAATATTAAGTAAAAATCTTATTATCATGCTCATACAATCACCTGCATTTTTAAATTGAGTTCGGGTATCCATTTCGTATAAGAATATTTCTAATTTCTTATTCTTTGGTATTTAGTATTTCTTTAGTAAACATTAAATAATGTCTTTTGATATCTAAATATTAATCACCACTTTATAATTTCTGAGTATTCTGGAATAAAGTGAGTTAATTTTTTGTCTATAAGGCTTTAGAAATAGTCCACCAGAAAAGTTAATCTATTTCAATGTTTATTATGTAAATATTTAAAACAGAAATGTCACCCCGAACTGCAGGTTCATAGGTCATGTGTATGAATATTTTCTTCATATTTTTCCCCTTGAAAATATTTATTGTATGAAAATGAGTATTTTTCCTTCTTTTCTTTATTTTTCGTAAATAACACTTCATTATAATTAAACCTTTTCAGTTAATATTCGTTTGCTTAAATCCTGGCAAATTGGAAACGAATTATAAGGATTCATAAGGAAAAGAAACATATTAAGCTTACTTTTTACAAAAGAGACATGTTTTTAATAATTTTGAGTATATACGTAAGAGGTTTTAATTATGTTAAGCGTAATATAAAGTGTTTTTATTTATTACTTTCCCCCCGAAAAATATCCCTCCCAAGGACATTAATACTAGCACTATTATAGTGGAGTGTTAATTAACTAATTTAAAATGCAGCATTAGCAAAAAAGATGCAAAAAATATTTGTTGCATCGACAACTACTTTGGATGAGAAAAGGATCCATTTATATAAACTAAAGGGTAAGAGATTATTTGTGAAGCCAGGCGATCTATGCTCCTGAACACCAGAACCAAATAGCCATAAAGCTAAGTTAATGTATTTGGTTGGAATGAAGCAGTTCTAACTATTATGAACTGCTGAAATCCTATTCAATCCTTAGTTAGTTAGTAGTAGTCAGTTAGTTAGTCAGTTAGTTAGTTAGTTAGTTAGTTAGTTAGTTAGTTTAGTTAGTTAGTTAGTTAGTTAGTTAGTTAGGTAGTTAGTTAGTTAGTAGTTAGTTAGTTAGTTAGTTAGTTAGTTAGTTAGTTAGTTAGTTAGTTAGTTAGTTAGTTAGTTAGTTAGTTAGTTAGTTAGTTAGTTAGTTAGTTAGTTAGTTAGTTAGTTAGTTAGTTAGTTAGTTAGTTAGTTAGTTAGTAGTTAGTTAGTTAGTTAGTTAGTTAGTTAGTTAGTTAGTTAGTTAGTTAGTTAGTTAGTTAGTTAGTTAGTTAGTTAGTTAGTTAGTTAGTTAGTTAGTTAGTTAGTTAGTTAGTTAGTTAGTTAGTTAGTTAGTAGTTAGTTAGTTAGTAGTTAGTTAGTTAGTAGTTAGTTAGTTAGTTAGTTAGTTAGTTAGTTAGTTAGTTAGTTAGTTCGTTAGTTAGTTAGTTAGTTAGTTAGTTAGTTAGTTAGTTAGTTAGTTAGTTAGTTAGTTAGTTAGTTAGTTAGTTAGTTAGTTAGTTAGTTAGTTAGTTAGTAGTTAGTTAGTTAGTTAGTTAGTTAGTTAGTTAGTTAGTTAGTTAGTTAGTTAGTTAGTTAGTTAGTAGTTAGTTAGTTAGTTAGTTAGTTAGTTAGTTAGTTAGTTAGTTAGTTAGTTAGTTAGTTAGTTAGTTAGTTAGTAGTTAGTAGTTATTAGTTAGTTAGTTAGTTAGTTAGTTAGTAGTTAGTTAGTTAGTTAGTTAGTTAGTTAGTTAGTTAGTTAGTAGTTAGTAGTTAGTTAGTTAGTTAGTAGTTAGTTAGTTAGTTAGTTTAGTAGTTAGTTAGATTAGTTAGTTAGTTAGTTAGTTAGTTAGTTAGTTAGTTAGTTAGTAGTTAGTTAGTTAGTTAGTAGTTAGTTAGTTAGTTAGTTAGTTAGTTAGTTAGTTAGTTAGTTAGTTAGTTAGTTAGTTAGTTAGTTAGTAGTTAGTTAGTTAGTTAGTAGTTAGTTAGTTAGTTAGTTCGTTAGTTAGTTAGTTAGTTAGTAGTTTAGTAGTTAGTTAGTTAGTTAGTTAGTTAGTTCACAAAGATTACAATTGAAATCAAGTGGTTATCGAAACACGAATTCCCTAATGACTCGCTTATTAACCTACCGGGGGGACCCTTCATATACTTTTATGAATATTGAAGCATATCCCTACGAGTTTAAAAATTTCATATATCCTTGCAAAAATTTCCAATAAATTTTTTCCACCTTTTATAAATTGTATTTCCTGTTTCCTCTAACTAACATATTTACAACACATATTTTGTAATATACATATGTTGGCCCCACAAATTTCGTCTGCGAGGAGTATACTTAATACATTCAATATATTCTTTTGTTGCAAAAACCATTAATAACGAAAAGCGTATTTCCTTTCGCTAAAAATTAAACGAATGGCTAAAATAAAAACTTTAAGCTTACATACTTATAACCCCTTGAAGCAGTTTGTAGAAGAAAATAGGAAGCAAATAAGTGGAAAAATACTTCGACACAATGCAATATTTGTAATCGAATTTCAGTGTGAATATATTTATTAATTTCGTTGCTTTCGCTTGGTGTAACTAAAACAAATACGCAACGATATTTGAAAAACGATTACAGTCAAACCAATTGTAAATCTCATAATATATTCTGTAAAGGTATTGGAATTTAGGAAATATTGAGAAATGAACATTGCTGTTTATTGCAGTATAAGAACAAAGTTGCTTTTCCGTTTTCAAACAATGGACGTTTTTTAAAATACTTAACTTTTTATTAATTGAAAACAAACTCTTTGCTTTAGATTTTTAATATTAAATCTATTTATTTCATTTCATTTCAGGTATATCCATATTTTTTGTACTGAAGTCACTAAGAAATAACTTTGAAGTGCTTTCTACCACTGCTATCTTATAATCTCTGCATTTGACTTAAATTTAATAACTTTAAAAAAAAATAAATTTACTTATATTTTAACAAATTGTCAATAAACAAAAACTAAACTAAAATATCAATCTATAAAAATAACAATATCTTTCACAAAAACCTCTAGCTTCATTAAGCAAAATAAATAAATTTAAAAATCAGAATTTTATCCTTTATAAAAAATGGTTTAATATATCCTAAATAATGTTAAATATAAAACTATTATCTAAAAATATTTAAAAATATATAGAGTTTTTTCTAATTCAAATCGGATATGTTACATATTATACCACAGCATGCTCCTTTATGACCAAAATTTCTATGTGGTTTTGAAGAATTAATACCAAACAATATTGTGAAATTGCAATTTTTCTTACAGTAATATTCAATTGCTGTTGTTAGTTTGTAACAATAAGGAAAATTGTAGTATATTATAGGAAACTTACATATCTAAGTATATAGGAAACTAAAAATATTTATTAGACAAGTTCGCTTTTTAGCTCTTCAATATTATCCTCTGAAATATAAAATAATCGACTTAGAACCTGAACTAGAACTGAACTAGCAACTGAACTAGAACTGAACTAGAACTGAAACTAGAACTGAACTAGAACTGAACTAGAACTGAAACTAGAACTGAACTAGAACTGACGAACTGAACTAGACTGAACTAGAACTGGAACTAGAACTGAACTAGAACTGAACTAGAACTGAACTAGAACTGAACTAGAACTAGAACTGAACTAGAACTGAACTAGAACTGAACTAGAACTGAACTAGAACTGAACTAGAACTGAACTAGAACTGAACTAGAACTGAACTAGAACTGAACTAGAACTGAACTAGAACTGAACTAGAACTGAACTAGAACTGAACTAGAACTGAACTAGAACTGAACTAGAACTGAACTAGAACTGAACTAGAACTGAACTAGAACTGAACTAGAACTGAACTAGAACTGAACTAGAACTGAACTAGAACTGAACTAGAACTGAACTAGAACTGAACTAGAACTGAACTAGAACTGAACTAGAACTGAACTAGAACTGAACTAGAACTGAACTAGAACTGAACTAGAACTGAACTAGAACTGAACTAGAACTGAACTAGAACTGAACTAGAACTGAACTAGAACTGAACTAGAACTGAACTAGAACTGAACTAGAACTGAACTAGAACTGAACTAGAACTGAACTAGAACTGAACTAGAACTGAACTAGAACTGACTAGAACTGAACTAGAACTGAACTAGAACTGTGCTGTAACTGAAGTAGACCGTGCTAGGTTCTAATACTATATGTAACTTTATATGGCTACAAAAATATTCCTGTCTACCAGCATAGAAGTTTTCCAGCACACAAAGAAATACAGATTTTTATTGAATACTATAAAATTTTTAATTCTCTAATGTTTTGCTATGTAATGCATTTTCAAAAGATTCTTTTCTATTTTTACAACTTAACAATTGTCTGCTATAAAAATAGTTTTTACAACATGTTGTGAACAAAAATTAAAAAAAAAAATGGTAAAAAATCAGGATATGGAAAAAACTTTCTTTAGTACAGATTTGTGGCCGGTAGGGGTATGATCAAATATGAATGAACATAAATATTAAGCATTAAAAATAAAATATCGTAAAAATTTAAGAATATTTTGTTAAGTTTGGGACAATTGTTTTGCTTTATTTAAATTGTCTTTAATAATTGAAAATAAATGCTATAAAAGGAGAATTTATTTCATACAAAGGCATCATTAAATTTGTAATAAATAATTGATAAAATTACTTTCAATTCCTACTCCTGTAAGTTGAAATTGTACCAAAACTTAAAAACCATTAAAGTGGTGGGAAATAATATTATTCATACGCTCCGATAGACAGTTTTAACATGTTGCTCTAAAAAACAAACTTTGCTGCAGTTAAACGTTATTTTTCCTTAATGGTTTTAATTTTTGTTCTATGAATATTTAAAATAAAACTAAAACTAAATATTATACAAACAAACTTTTAAATATTAAAACGGTCCAATAAATTCGATAAAAAGTTGAAACCACTTTTTGTTTTGTTAAACGCTATAATTTCTCAAGGTAATATTTGCGCGTTAGGGAAAAGTTGCTCCTTCTGTTTTTTTTTTTTAATCTTTGTAATCAAACAATAGTTTTTTTTTCCTTTCCACTATTTGGTGTTTTGACTTATACTAATGGCAGTGGGTGTATGATGTTGTGCTGTTTATGTTAAAAAATAATATAAATTAAAAGGTCTTTTTTCCATTTTTAAGCAAAATTTTAATGAGAATGAGGTTAATATTTTACTCCAAAATAACTTTCAAGGTGAACTAAGCTTATACTATTGCTTGTCATATAGTGGAAACTCAGCTTCAATTGCAGGATATCCCAAATATTTCTATAATCCTTAAACACATAACGAGTCATTGTCCCTAACCAGGGCGCCTTTAAGGTATGCAGTATTTACAGTATTCGTACACACATATGTATTTATCTTAATATAACTTACTTTAGTATGTACATGTGGTTATATGAAAAGCACTCACTGATTACATTTCTATCATTTTATTATTGTGACATGCATTCTTTTCTCCTTTTTATCGTCCTGTCTTAGTTTTCTTGGCATCGCCTTAACTATTACACACACAAAAATACATGTGGTGACAATAAAGTTTACATATTTTCTT
Source organism: Lucilia sericata (assembly GCF_015586225.1). Taxonomy (NCBI): domain Eukaryota; kingdom Metazoa; phylum Arthropoda; class Insecta; order Diptera; family Calliphoridae; genus Lucilia; species Lucilia sericata. The sequence continues at coordinate 46,429 of NW_023996131.1, read as the reverse complement.
TGTTCAAAAGTCACTATTGTTGTTGCAACATCAAACAACTATAAACAAAATGTATGGCAGTTATACATATCCCTCCACACGTTCTGAAAATTTTATTGAAAACTTGGTAAATATTTATATTTTGGATAAGAAAAACTTATTTAACAAATTTGTTTATTGGCAGGCCCAATAAAGGAAAAATAAAGGACATAGACAATGCGAAGAAGAACTGCACTCCTTTTTTGGCAAAAGCTTTAAAATGTAGAAAATATTCGAAAGAAATATTCATTTAAGGGATTGATAAAAGTGTAGAGTGGAGCAAAACAAATTTATATCATTCAGATTGAAAGTTAATCTCTTTAGAGAGGAAATTCCAACTACTAACTATAGACAAAATGAAGATAAAATTGTGGACTATGACTAGACTATGACTAGACTATGACTAGACTATGACTAGACTATGACTAGACTATGACTAACTATGACTAGACTATGACTAGACTATGACTAGACTATGACTAGACTATGACTAGACTATGACTAGACTATGACTAGACTATGACTAGACTATGACTAGACTATGGACTAGACTATGACTAGACTATGACTAGACTATGACTAGACTATGACTAGACTATGACTAGACTATGACTAGACTATGACTAGACTGACTAGACTAGACTAGACTATGACTAGACTATGACTAGACTATGACTAGACTATGACTAGACTATGACTAGACTATGACTAGACATGATAGACTGACTGACTATGACTAGACTATGACTAGACTATGACTAGACTATGACTAGACTATGACTAGACTATGACTAGACTATGACTAGACTATGACTAGATATGACTAGACTATGACTAGACTATGACTAGACTATGACTAGACTATGACTAGACTATGACTAGACTATGACTAGACTATGACTAGACTATGACTAGACTATGACTAGACGATGACTAGACTATGACTAGACTATGACTAGACTATGACTAGACTATGACTGAACTATGACTAGACTATGACTAACTATGACTAGACTATGACTAGACTATGACTAGACTATGACTATACTATGACTAGACTATGACTAACTATGACTAGACTATGACTAGACTATGACTAGACTATGACTAGACTATGACTAGACTATGACTAGACTATGACTAGACTATGACTAGACTATGACTAGACTATGACTAGACTATGACTAGACATGACTAGACTATGACTAGACTATGACTAGACTATGACTAGACTATGACTAGACTATGACTAGACTATGACTAGACTATGACTAGACTATGACTAGACTATGACTAGACTATGACTAGACTATGACTAGACTATGACTAGACTATGACTAGACTATGACTAGACTATGACTAGACTGACTATGACTAGACTATGACTAGACTATGACTAGACTATGACTAGACTATGACTAGACTATGACTAGACTATGACTAGACTATGACTAGACTATGACTAGACTATGACTAGACTATGACTAGACTATGACTAGACTATGACTAGACTATGACTAGACTATGACTATGACTAGACTTGACTAGACTATGACTAGACTATGACTAGACTATGACTAGGACTATGACTAGACTATGACTAGGACTATGACTAGACTATGACTAGACTGACTAGACTATGACTAGACTATGACTAGACTATGACTAGACTATGACTAGACTATGACTAGACTATGACTAGACTATGACTAGACTATGACTAGACTATGACTAGACTATGAACTAGACTATGACTAGACTATGACTAGACTATGACTAGACTATGACTAGACTATGACTAGACTATGACTAGAATTACTAGACTATGACTAGACTATGACTAGACTATGACTAGACTATGACTAGACTATGACTAGACTATGACTAGACTATGACTAGACTATGACTAGACTATGACTAGACTATGACTAGACTATGACTAGACTATGACTACACTGTACACTACACTGTAGACTACACTGTAGACTAGACCATATACTAGACCATATATTAGAATATACTAGATCATATAATAGATCATATACTAGATCATACTAGATCATATACTAGATCATATACTAGACTATATACTAGACTACACTATAGACTACACTCTAGACTACACTATAGACTACACTATAGACTACACTGTAGACTACACTGTAGACTAGACCATATACTAGACCATATACTGGACCATATACTATACCATATACTAGATCATGTACTAGATCATATACTAGACTATATACTAGACTACACTATAGACTACACTGTAGATTACAATATAGACTACACTATAGACTGGACCATATACTAGGCCATATACTAGATCATATACTAGACTACACTGTAGACCATATACTAGACCATATACTACATCATATACTAGACTATATACTAGATTATATACTAGACCATATACTAGACCATATACTAGACCATATACTAGGCCATATACTAGACCATATACTAGACATTTGTCTAGCTTATAGGGTATACTGTAATCTACTATAGACTAGACTATTGTCTAGCTTATAGGCTAGACTATAAACTACTATAGACTAGACTATAGATTAGACTTCATTTTATTTGATCAGAATTTCAAATGTATATATTTTTTTATCACTTACTGTTCTTATTCATGTCAAGTACACTTACTTATGAATTTTATTTATTTAAATAATAAAACATAACAACATTTACACAAACACTTAACTCTTTTATCCGCTTACAAGAGTATGTTTTCTAACGTTACACAGTGGTATAGGAAAAAAAAAAGAGGGAAATAATTCGGTAACTTCTAAACGGTTAATCCGATTTTAATGAAATTTGGTATGCACAAAGAGGAGGTGTTGTCGAGTTTAGGTTTGAATTTGGACCTTATAGGCCAACCAGGGGCCCGGCGGGGGGTCCTCAAATTAGGACACCTCGGCTATGTTAAATTTTAAAACGATCCTATTTCTTCATTTGAGTTCCGATTGAAAAAAAATTTCGTATATAGAATCTCCTCATCGAGCACTATAAAAAATGTCGTCGTAGCAGTAAATTATCTCTTATAGTTTAGGAGATATTCGCATTTGAATATTAAAATTTTAAAATTTTTACCGTCCTTACTTTAGTTTTTTTGATAATAGCAGGTCCAAATATTTCCGATTTTCGCCATTTTTTTTTTATTTGCTTAACAACAAGTTTATATACCAAGCAGTGAAAGAATTATGTAAAAATCATGACTCAGTCCAAAGTTATAGGCATTTAAATTTAAAAAATTAAAAAAAGGCGATTTTTTGTCATTTTTTTGGGAAAAAGTATCTTTTTCTTTTTAAGTTATCTAAAAAGTTTCTAAGAAGATGTATATAGAATTTATACTTTTTGGAAAGCTGACTTTACATAAAATACGATAAATGAAACAAAACCTAAAAATTTTTGATACCGAGGGGACCAGGTCCATCCAAAAAACCCTATTTTTTATGGAAAATTAAATTTTGAGCAAAAATTCTCAAATCGCATAGTCGATATCAAATTATAGTGACCTGTTTTATATGACCCAATAAGTTCTTAATCATTTTGTAACGGGTTTCGATAACCCCGCCCCTGGTATGGATATAATAGGCAAAAAACCAAAAAATCCCATTTTTGGGATTTTTTAAAACTTTTTTGGGAATTCCGGGATTTCTAATAAGAAAATTCGAAATTTTTATTTAATTTTGGATTTTGAGTAAAAAAATCTACCTAACTGTAAAATTTCATCAAAAAATATTCATAAATAAAATTTTTATTGCAATTTGAAAAATTTGTATCTTCGCAAAAACTGAATAAAAAACATTTTTTAATTTTTTTTAAAAAAAGTATTCCGCGAATTTTTTAATTTTCAAAAATTATATACAGTTTTGAAAAATAGACAAAATTACCTTTCCATTGATATATAACATGCCTACCTAATGTTTTTTAAGTGACAAATTAATTAGGGAAAACTCAACATCTATTAGAAAATTTACCTAGCACTATTATTTTCATCCATATATGTAACAAATTTAAGAGTTAACCTTATGGATGAAAATAATAGTGCTAGGCAAATTTTCTAAAAGATGTTGAGTTTTCCCTAATTAATTTGTCACTTAAAAAACATTAGGTAGGCATGTTATATATCAATGGAAAGGTAATTTTGTCTATTTTTCAAAACTGTATATAATTTTTGAAATTAAAAATTCGCGGAATACTTTTTTTAAAAAAATTAAAAAATGTTTTTTATTCAGTTTTTGCGAAGATACAAATTTTTCAAATTGCAATAAAAATTTTATTTATGAATATTTTTTGATGAAATTTTACAGTTAGGTAGATTTTTTTACTCAAAATCCAAAATTAAATAAAAATTTCGAATTTTCTTATTAGAAATCCCGGAATTCCCAAAAAAGTTTTAAAAAATCCCAAAAATGGGATTTTTTGGTTTTTTGTCTATTATATCCATACCAGGGGCGGGGTTATCGAAACCCGTTACAAAATGATTAAGAACTTATTGGGTCATATAAAACAGGTCACTATAATTTGATATCGACTATGCGATTTGAGAATTTTTGCTCAAAATTTAATTTTCCATAAAAAATAGGGTTTTTTTGGATGGACCTGGTCCCCTCGGTATCAAAAATTTTTAGGTTTTGTTTCATTTATCGTATTTTATGTAAAGTCAGCTTTCCAAAAAGTATAAATTCTATATACATCTTCTTAGAAACTTTTTAGATAACTTAAAAAGAAAAAGATACTTTTTTCCCAAAAAAATGACAAAAAATCGCCTTTTTTTAATTTTTTAAATTTAAATGCCTATAACTTTGGACTCAGTCATGATTTTTACATAATTCTTTCACTGCTTGGTATATAAACTTGTTGTTAAGCAAATAAAAAAAAATGGCGAAAATCGGAAATATTTGGACCTGCTATTATCAAAAAAACTAAAGTAAGGACGGTAAAAATTTTTAAAATTTTAATATTCAAATGCGAATATCTCCTAAACTATAAGAGATAATTTACTGCTACGACGACATTTTTTATAGTGCTCGATGAGGAGATTCTATATACGAAATTTTTTTTCAATCGGAACTCAAATGAAGAAATAGGATCGTTTTAAAAATTTAACATAGCCGAGGTGTCCTAATTTGAGGACCCCCCGCCGGGCCCCTGGTTGGCCTATAAGGTCCAAATTCAAAACCTAAACTCGACAACACCTCCTCTTTGTGCATACCAAATTTCATTAAAATCGGATTAACCGTTTAGAAGTTACCGAATTATTTCCCTCTTTTTTTTTTTCCTATACCACTGTGCGTTATGCTTAATTTTTCAAAAGTTTTCTTAACCACATAAATAAATACGTATGAACGTATGTGTAGAAACCTGGTTAAAGTACTTAAGGTGCAAAAAAAAGTATAAAAAATGTGTTTATTTTTGCTGCTGGCTTAAGTAAATGTATGTATGTCTGTTATCATGAGTGTTGGCTGTTTGCTGAATAGATAATAGGTGTTATATATTTAAGACTTTGTTTTAAATATTCAAGAACATTTATAAAATTGTTGTTTTATTTCGAGTACATATATTTTGTAGCAAAAGCAACCTTGTTTAAAAAAAAAAACAGTTTATTCTATTAGATCATGTGTAGATTTTCCTTATACATATTCATGAGTTAGTAAGCAGTGAGTAGCAAAATAAGTAGGAAATTCTGATAGCTTAAATCCTAAAATGTAGACACTTTACGTTAGATATAAAGTATTAAATACTTTCTACTTCTTTTGTAGTTAATGTTGCTATTTTATGCCGTAGTGTTTCTTCTCCTGTCTTACTTATATGTATGTATCTTTGCAGCTACTTATTATCTTCTATATCCTTTTCTCATATATTTATACAGTTTTATTTCTTTACTTCTAAATGACATGTACTTCATACATCATTTGGCAATTAAGAAATTCATGTTTGAGATAAAAATTTGTTATTCAATTAGTGTAATTTGCTAGATTACAATGAACGACTTGTATACAAATTATATACATATGTATATATAAATACATATTTATATTTTATTTATAAATTTTATTTAATTAAAGTAAGGAAAATATTTAAAAACATTCGGCTATATGGCAATCATAGGTATTACGAGGCGTCTACTGAATTTATAATTAAATGTTTAACATACGTACTGCTGTTCTGTTTGATAAGGGAATAATGTGAAAGTTGAAGGGCATACTTCATTTGAGATTGATACTATTAAATGCCAAAAACATAATTATTTAGATTATACATATACTATTAATCTAGTTTTTAGGCCATACTATAGACTAGACTATAGACTAGACTATAGACTAGACTATAGACTAGACTATAGACTAGACTATAGACTAGACTATAGACTAGACTATAGACTAGACTATAGACTAGACTATAGACTAGACTATAGACTAGACTATAGACTAGACTATGGACTAGACTATAGACTAGACTATGACTAGACTATAGACTAGACTATGGACTAGACTATAGACTAGACTATGGACTAGACTATAGACTAGACTATGGACTAGACTATAGACTAGACTATGGACTAGACTATGGACTAGACTATAGACTAGACTATGGACTAGACTATAGACTAGACTATAGACTAGACTATAGACTAGACTATGGACTAGACTATAGACTAGACTATGACTAGACTATAGACTAGACTATAGACTAGACTAATAGGACTAGACGATAGACTAGACTATAGACTAGACTATAGACTAGACTATAGACTAGACTATAGACTAGACTATAGACTAGACTATAGACTAGACTTAGACTAGACTATAGACTGACTAGACTAGACTATAGACTAGACTATAGACTAGACTATAGACTAGACTATAGACTAGACTAAGACTAGACTATAGACTAGACTATAGACTAGACTATAGACTAGACTATAGACTAGACTATAGACTAGACTATAGACTAGACTATAGACTAGACTATAGACTAGACTATAGACTAGACTATAGACTAGGACTATAGACTAGACTATAGACTAGACTATAGACTAGACTATAGACTAGACTATAGACTAGACTATAGACTAGACTATAGACTAGACTATAGACTAGACTATAGACTAGACTATAGACTAGACTATACTAGACTATAGACTAGACTATAGACTAGACTATAGACTAGACTATAGACTAGACTATAGACTAGACTATAGACTAGACTATAGACTAGACTATAGACTAGACTATAGACTAGACTATAGACTAGACTATAGACTAGACTATTCGGCTATATAGCAATCATAGGTTTACGAGGCGTATCTACTGAATTTATAATTAAATGTTTAACATACGTACTGCTGTTCTGTTTGATAAGGGAATAATGTGAAAGTTGAAGGGCATACTTCATTTGAGATTGATACTATTAAATGCAAAAAACATAATTATTTAGATTAACATATACTATAATCTAGTTTAGGCCATACTATAGACTAGACTATAGACTAGACTATAGACTAGACTATAGACTAGACTATAGACTAGACTATAGACTAGACTATAGACTAGACTATAGACTAGACTATGGACTAGACTATAGACTAGACTATGGACTAGACTATAGACTAGACTATGGACTAGACTATAGACTAGACTATGGACTACTAGACTATAGACTAGACTATGGACTAGACTATAGACTAGACTATGGACTAGACTATAGACTAGACTATAGACTAGACTATAGACTAGACTATGGACTATAGACTAGACTATAGACTAGACTATAGACGGACTATAGACTAGACTATAGATAGACTATAGACTAGACTATAGACTAGACTAGACTAGACTATAGACTAGACTATAGACTAGACTATAGACTAGACTAAGACTAGACTATAGACTAGACTATAGACTAGACTATAGACTAGACTATAGACTAGACTATAGACTAGACTCTAGACTAGACTATAGACTAGACTATAGACTAGACTATAGACTAGACTATAGACTAGACTATAGACTAGACTATAGACTAGACTATAGACTAGACTATAGACTAGACTATAGACTAGACTATAGACTAGACTATAGACTAGACTATAGACTAGACTATAGACTAGACTATAGACTAGACTATAGACTAGACTATAGACTAGACTATAGAACTAGACTATTAGACTAGACTATAGACTAGACTATAGCAGAACTATAGACCTAGACTATAGACTAGACTATAGACTAGACTATAGACTAGACTATAGACTAGACTATAGACTAGACTATAGACTAGACTATAGACTAGACTATAGACTAGACTATAGACTAGACTATAGACTAGACTATAGACTAGACTATAAGACTAGACTATAGACTAGACTATAGACTAGACTATAGACTAGACTATAGACTAGACTAATAAAAACTAATAGACTAGACTATAGACTAGACTATAGACTAGACTATAGACTAGACTATAGACTAGACTATAGACTAGACTATAGACTAGACTATAGACTAGACTATAGACTAGACTATAGACTAGACTATAGACTAGACTATAGACTAGACTATAGACTAGACTATAGACTAGACTATAGACTAGACTATAGACTAGACTATAGACTAGACTATAGACTAGACTATAGATAGACTATAGACTAGACATAGACTAGACTATAGACTAGACTATAGACTAGACTAGACTAGACTAGACTAGACTATAGATAGACTATAGACTAGACTATAGACTAGACTATAGACTAGACTATAGACTAGACTATAGACTAGACTATAGACTAGACTATAGACTAGACTATAGACTAGACTATAGACTAGACTATAGACTAGACTATAGACTAGACTATAGACTAGACTATAGACTAGACTATAGACTAGACTATAGACTAGACTATAGACTAGACTATAGACTAGACTATAGACTAGACTATAGACTAGACTATAGACTAGAATATAGACTAGACTATAGACTAGACTATAGACTAGACTATAGACTAGACTATAGACTAGACTATAGACTAGACTATAGACTAGACTATAGACTAGACTATAGACTAGACTATAGACTAGACTATAGACTAGACTATAGACTAGACTATAGACTAGACTATAGACTAGACTATAGACTAGACTATAGACTAGACTATAGACTAGACTATAGACTAGACTATAGACTAGACTAGACTAGACTATAGACTAGACTATAGACTAGACTATAGACTAGACTATAGACTAGACTATAGACTAGACTATAGACTATAGACTAGACTATAGACTAGACCATAGACTAGACTATAGACTAGACCATAGACTAGACTATAGACTAGACCATAGACTAGACTAGACTAGACTATAGACTAGACTATAGACTAGACTATAGACTAGACCATAGACTAGACTATAGACTAGACTATAGACTAGACTATAGACTAGACTATAGACTAGACTATAGACTAGACTATAGGCTAGACTATAGACTAGACTATAGACTAGACTATAGACTAGACTATAGACTAGACTATAGACTAGACTATAGAACTAGACTTAGACTAGACTATAGACTAGACTATAGACTAGACTATAGACTAGACTATAGACTAGACTATAGACTAGACTATAGACTAGACTATAGACTAGACTATAGACTAGACTATAGACTAGACTAAGACTAGACTATAGACTAGACTATGACTAGACTATAGACTAGACTATAGACTAGACTATAGACTAGACTATAGACTAGACTATAGACTAGACTATAGACTGACTATAGACTAGACTATAGACTAGACTATAGACTAGACTATAGACTAGACTATAGACTAGACTATAGACTAGACTATAGACTAGACTATAGACTAGACTATAGACTAGACTATAGACTAGACTATAGACTAGACTATAGACTAGACTATAGACTAGACTATAGACTAGACTATAGACTAGACTATAGACTAGACTATAGACTAGACTATAGACTAACTATAGACTAGACTATAGACTAGACTATAGACTAGACTATAGACTAGACTATAGACTAGACTATAGACTAGACTATAGACTAGACTACATGGAAAAATAATACATTCAGTAAACAATTTTTTTTTTTTTTTTTTTTTTTTTTTTTTTTTCTTGAATTGGAGCGCACAACAGGCCCAATAGTGGCCTAGGTGTATTTCTTCGGATTTGATGTAGTATATATCCTCCTATCAACCTACCTACCTACCTACCATAGACTAGACTATAGACTAGACTATAGACTAGACTATAGACTAGACTATAGACTAGACTATAGACTAGACTATAGACTAGACTATAGACTAGACTATAGACTAGACTATAGACTAGACTATAGACTAGACTATAGACTAGACTATAGACTAGACTATAGACTAGACTATAGACTAGACTATAGACTAGACTATAGACTAGACTATAGACTAGACTATAGACTAGACTATAGACTAGACTATAGACTAGACTAGACTATAGACTAGACTATAGACTAGACTATAGACTAGACTATAGACTAGACTATAGACTAGACTATAGACTAGACTATAGACTAGACTATAGACTAGACTATAGACTAGACTATAGACTATACTATAGACTAGACTATAGACTAGACTATAGACTAGACTATAGACTAGACTATAGACTAGACTAGAATAGACTAGACTATAGACTAGACTATAGACTAGACTAGACTAGACTATAGACTAGACCTATAGACTAGACTATAGACTAGACTATAGACTAGACTATAGACTAGACTATAGACTAGACTATACTAGACTAGACTATAGACTAGACTATAGACTAGACTATAGACTAGACTATAGACTAGACTATAGACTACTATAGACTAGACTATAGACTAGACTATAGACTAGACTAGACTAGACTATAGACTAGACTATAGACTAGACTATAGACTAGACTATAGACTAGACTATAGACTAGACTATAGACTAGACTATAGACTATAGAGTCCTTGATATTCCTATGATTAACTGGACCCCAATAAATTAAAAAATATAATACGTTTACTTGAAAAAGGGCTCAATTACACAAATTTTTAAAATAATAATAACTATTATATTGCACTTTACTTTCCCCCTGTTAATCTGCCCATAACTTTCCACAATTATTCTCACATAATTTTCTACTAGCTGTTGTTTTTCTCTCATTATCTGCTCTATTCAATTTTGATATCTGAAGTGAAAATAATATTTGCAAACTTATTTTAACGTTTGGTTTCACACGTTTAAAAAATGCATAAACTCTACTTCAAAATTAATTAGCATTAATTATGTTGTTGCTAGAAACTTGAGCTAAAGCATCAGAAAAAAAGTTCCTCTGGTTTTTTATGATGATGATGATAATAATGAATGACGGTGGGGATGCTGTTGATGTTAATAATGATGTTGCAGCAACTATTAGTGGTTATTTGATGTAGTTCTGTTTAAAAAAAAAAATTTGTAAATATTATTAGTCTTCTTTTCCCGCTTTTGAGTATAGAATGTCAGAGACTGCTGTTGATGTTTGAAAAATTAACCTTTCATGTTGGTAAATTAATAAAACAAGAGAAATTAACACTTAGATATTATGGAATTTTCAAGTAGCTAGAAATCAGTTTAAGGTAAAATTTTGAATCGAACAATTTTTAATTGTTTATAACTATAAAAATAAAGAAACAATTCAAATAAAGTTTTGGATTTGAATAGCTTATTAAATTCTTATAAAAAAACTTGGTCTCGATTTTTTGTGTAAAAACATAAAAGTCCATTTTCTGGCGAAACTAGAAGAGCTAGGGCAAAAATAAAGAAAATCTGTGATCACTTATATTCCCTACAAAAAATCGTTTTTTTTTTTTTTGGTGAAAACATAAAAGTCCATTTTCTGGCTAAACTAGAAGAGCTAGGACGAAAATAAAGAAAATCTGTGATCACTCATACTCCCTACCAAAAATCGATTTTTGGGCGAAAACATAAAAGTCCATTTTCTGGCTAGACTAGAAGAGCTAGGACGAAAATAAAGAAAATCTGTGATCACTGATATCTCCTACCAAAAATCGATTTTTTGGGTGAAAACATAAAAGTCCATTTTCTGGCTAAACTAGAAGAGCTAGGACGAAAATAAAGAAAATCTGTGATCACTCATATTTCCTACCAAAAATCGAATTTTTGGGTGAAAACACACTTTTTGGCTAAACTAGAAGAGCTAGGACGAAAATAAAGAAAATCTGTGATCACTCATATTTCCTACCAAAATTCGATTTTTTGGGTGAAAACATAAAAGTGAAAACATAAAAGTCCATTTTCTGGCTAAACTAGAAGAGCTAGGGCGAAAATAAAGAAAATCTGTGATCACTCATATTCCCTACCAAAAAACATAAAAGTCCATTTTCTAGCTAAACTAGAAGAGCTAGGACGAAAATACAGAAAATTTGTGATCACTCATACTCACTACCAAAAATCGATTTTTTGGCTGAAAACATAAAAGTCCATTTCCTGGCTAAACTAGAAGAGCTAGGACAAAAATAAAGAAAATCTGTGATCACTCATACTCCCTACCAAAAATTGATTTTTTGGCTGAAAACATAAAAGTCCATTTTCTGGCTAAACTAGAAGAGCTAGGACGAAAATAAAGAAAATCTGTGATCACTCATATTTCTTACCAAAAATCGTTTTTTTAAGTGAAAACATAAAAGTCCATTTTCTGGCTAAACTAGAAGAGCTAGGGCGAAAATGAAGAAAATCTGTGATCACTCATACTCACTACCAAAAAACGATTTTTTTGGCTGAAAACATAAAAGTCCATTTTCTGGCTAAACTAGAAGAGCTCGGACGAAATAAAGAAAATCTGTGATCACTCATATTTCCTACCAAAATTCGATTTTTTAGGTGAAAACATAAAAGTCCATTTTCTGGCTAAACTAGAGGAGCTAGGATGAAAATAAAGAAAATCTGTGATCACTCATATTTCCTACCAAAATTCGATTTTTAAGTGAAAACATAAAAGTCCATTTTCTGGCTAAACTAGACATGCTATGGCGAAAATAAAGAAAATCTGTGATCACTCATATTTCCTACCAAAATTAGATTTTTTAAGTGAAAACATAAAAGTCCATTTTCTGGCTAAACTAGAAGAGCTAGGACGAAAATAAAGCAAATCTGTGATCACTCATATTTCCTACCAAAATTCTATTTTTTTGGGTGAAAACAAAAAGTCCATTTTTTGGCTAAACTAGAAGAGCTAGGGCGAAAATAAAGAAAACCTGTGATCACTCATATTTCTTACCAAAAATCGTTTTTTTAAGTGAAAACATAAAAGTCCATTTTCTGGCTAAACTAGAAGAGCTAGGGCGAAAATAAAGAAAATTTGTGATCACTTATATTCCCTTCCAAAAATCGATTTTTTGGGTGAAAACATAAAAGTCCATTTTCTGGCTACACTAGAAGAGCTAGGGCGAAAATAAAGAAAATCTGTGATCACTCATATTTCTTACCAAAAATCGTTTTTTTAAGTGAAAACATAATAGTCCATTTTCTGGCTAAACTAGAAGAGCTAGGGCGAGAATAAAGAAAATCTGTGATCACTTATATTCCCTTCCAAAAATCGATTTTTTGGGTGAAAACATAAAAGTCCATTTTCTGGCTAAACTAGAAGAGCTAGGGCGAAAATAAAGAAAATCTGTGATCACTCATATTCCCTACCAAAAATCGATTTTTTAAGTGAAAACATAAAAGTCCATTTTCTAGCTAAACTAGAAGAGCTAGGACGAAGATAAAGAAAATCTGTGATCACTCATACTTACTACCAAAAATCGATTTTTTGGCTGAAAACATAAAAGTCCATTTTCTGGCTAAACTAGAAGAGCTAGGACGAAAATAAAGAAAATCTGTGATCACTCATACTCCCTACCAAAAATCGATTTTTTGGCTGAAAACATAAAAGTCCATTTTCTGGCTAAACTAGAAGAGCTAGGACGAAAATAAAGAAAATCTGTAATCACTCATATTTCCTACCAAAAATCGATTTTTTGGGTAAAAACATAAAAGTCCATTTTCTGGCTAAACTAGAAGAGCTAGGACGAAAATAAAGAAAATCTGTGATCACTCATACTCCCTACCAAAAATCGATTTTTTGGCTGAAAACATAAAAGTCCCTTTTCTGGCTAAACTACGAAAATAAAGAAAATCTGTAATCACTCATATTTCCTACCAAAAATCGATTTGTTGGGTGAAAACATAAAAGTCCATTTTCTGGCTAAACTAGACATGCTATGGCGAAAATAAAGAAAATCTGTGATCACTCATACTCCCTACCACTCATACTCATACTCGATTTTTTAGGTGAAAACTTAAACGTCCAATTTCTGGCTAAACTAGAGGAGCTAGGGCGAAAATAAAGAAAATCTGTGATCACTCATATTTCCTACCAAAAACCGATTTTTTGGGTGAAAACATAAAAGTCCATTTTCTGGCTAAACTAGACATGCTATGGCGAAAATAAAGAAAATCTGTGATCACTCATATTTCCTACCAAAAATCGATTTTTTGGGTGAAAACATTAAAGTCCATTTTCTGGCTAAACTAGAAGAGCTAGGACGAAAATAAAGAAAATCTGTGATCACTCATATTTCCTACCAAAAATCGATTTTTTGGCTGAAAACATAAAAGTCCATTTTCTGGCTAAACTAGAAGAGCTAGGACGAAAATAAAGAAAATCTGTGATCACGCATATTCCCTACCAAAAATCGATTTTTTAAGTGAAAACATAAAAGTCCATTTTCTAGCTAAACTAGAAGAGCTAGGACGAAGATAAAGAAAATCTGTGATCACTCATACTTACTACCAAAAATCGATTTTTTAAGTGAAAACATAAAAGTCCATTTTCTGGCTAAACTAGAGGAGCTAGTATGAAAATAAAGAAAATCTGTGATCACTCATACTCCCTACCAAAAATCGATTTTTTGGGCGAAAACATAAAAGTCCATTTTCTGGCTAAACTAGAAGAGCTAGGACGAATATAAAGAAAATCTGTGATCACTCATATTTCCTACCAAAATTCGATTTTTTGGGTGAAAACAAAAAGTCCATTTTCTGGCTAAACTAGAAGAGCTAGGGCAAAAATAAAGAAAATCTGTGATCACTCATATTTCTTACCAAAATTCGATTTTTTAAGTGAAAACATAAAAGTCTATTTTCTGGCTAAACTAGAAGAGCTAGGACGAAAATAAAGCAAATCTGTGATCACTCATATTTCCTACCAAAAATCGATTTTTTGGCTGAAAACATAAAAGTCCATTTTCTGGCTAAACTAGAAGAGCTAGGACGAAAATAAAGCAAATCTGTGATCACTCATATTTCCTACCAAAAATCGATTTTTTGGCTGAAAACATAAAAGTCCATTTTCTGGCTAAACTAGAAGAGCTAGGACGAAAATAAAGAAAATCTGTGATCACTCATATTCCCTACCAAAAATCGATTTTTTAAGTGAAAACATAAAAGTCTATTTTCTGGCTAAACTAGACATGCTATGGCGAAAATAAAGAAAATCTGTGATCACTCATATTTCCTACCAAAAATCGATTTTTGGGTGAAAACATTAAAGTCCATTTTCTGGCTAAACTAGACATGCTATGGCGAAAATAAAGAAAATCTGTGATCACTCATATTTCCTACCAAAAATCGATTTTTTGGGTGAAAACATTAAAGTCCATTTTCTGGCTAAACTAGACGAGCTAGGACGAAAATAAAGAAAATCTGTGATCACTCATATTTCCTACCAAAAATCGATTTTTTGGCTGAAAACATAAAAGTCCATTTTCTGGCTAAACTAGAAGAGCTAGGACGAAAATAAAGAAAATCTGTGATCACTCATATTCCCTACCAAAAATCGATTTTTAAGTGAAAACATAAAAGTCCATTTTCTAGCTAAACTAGAAGAGCTAGGACGAAGATAAAGAAAATCTGTGATCACTCATACTTACTACCAAAAATCGATTTTTTGGGTGAAAACATTTAAGTCCATTTTCTGGCTAAACTAGACGAGCTAGGACGAAAATAAAGAAAATCTGTGATCACTCATATTTCCTACCAAAAATCGATTTTTTGGCTGAAAACATAAAAGTCCATTTTCTGGCTAAACTAGAAGAGCTAGGACGAAAATAAAGAAAATCTGTGATCACTCATATTCCCTACCAAAAATCGATTTTTTAAGTGAAAACATAAAAGTCCATTTTCTAGCTAAACTAGAAGAGCTAGGACGAAGATAAAGAAAATCTGTGATCACTCATACTTACTACCATAAATCGATTTTTTGGCTGAAAACATAAAAGTCCATTTTCTGGCTAAACTAGAAGAGCTAGGACGAAAATAAAGAAAATCTGTGATCACTCATACTCCCTACCAAAAATCGATTTTTTGGCTGAAAACATAAAAGTCCATTTTCTGGCTAAACTAGAAGAGCTAGGACGAAAATAAAGAAAATCTGTAATCACTCATATTTCCTACCAAAAATCGATTTTTTGGGTAAAAACATAAAAGTCCATTTTCTGGCTAAACTAGAAGAGCTAGGACGAAAATAAAGAAAATCTGTGATCACTCATACTCCCTACCAAAAATCGATTTTTTGGCTGAAAACATAAAAGTCCATTTTCTGGCTAAACTACGAAAATAAAGAAAATCTGTAATCACTCATATTTCCTACCAAAAATCGATTTGTTGGGTGAAAACATAAAAGTCCATTTTCTGGCTAAACTAGACATGCTATGGCGAAAATAAAGAAAATCTGTGATCACTCATACTCCCTACCAAAAATCGATTTTTTGGGCGAAAACATAAAAGTCCATTTTCTGGCTAAACTAGAAGAGCTATGGCGAAAATAAAGAAAATCTGTGATCACTCATATTCCCTACCAAAAATCGATTTTTAGGTGAAAACTTAAACGTCCAATTTCTGGCTAAACTAGAGGAGCTAGGGCGAAAATAAAGAAAATCTGTGATCACTCATATTTCCTACCAAAAACCGATTTTTTGGGTGAAAACATAAAAGTCCATTTTCTGGCTAAACTAGACATGCTATGGCGAAAATAAAGAAAATCTGTGATCACTCATATTTCCTACCAAAAATCGATTTTTTGGGTGAAAACATTAAAGTCCATTTTCTGGCTAAACTAGACGAGCTAGGACGAAAATAAAGAAAATCTGTGATCACTCATATTTCCTACCAAAAATCGATTTTTTGGCTGAAAACATAAAAGTCCATTTTCTGGCTAAACTAGAAGAGCTAGGACGAAAATAAAGAAAATCTGTGATCACTCATATTTCCTACCAAAAATCGATTTTTTAAGTGAAAACATAAAAGTCCATTTTCTGGCTAAACTAGAGGAGCTAGTATGAAAATAAAGAAAATCTGTGATCACTCATACTCCCTACCAAAAATCGATTTTTTGGGCGAAAACATAAAAGTCCATTTTCTGGCTAAACTAGAAGAGCTAGGACGAATATAAAGAAAATCTGTGATCACTCATATTTCCTACCAAAATTCGATTTTTTGGGTGAAAACAAAAAGTCCATTTTCTGGCTAAACTAGAAGAGCTAGGGCAAAAATAAAGAAAATCTGTGATCACTCATATTTCTTACCAAAATTCGATTTTTTAAGTGAAAACATAAAAGTCCATTTTCTGGCTAAACTAGAAGAGCTAGGACGAAAATAAAGCAAATCTGTGATCACTCATATTTCCTACCAAAAATCGATTTTTTGGCTGAAAACATAAAAGTCCATTTTCTGGCTAAACTAGAAGAGCTAGGACGAAAATAAAGCAAATCTGTGATCACTCATATTTCCTACCAAAAATCGATTTTTTAAGTGAAAACATAAAAGTCCATTTTCTGGCTAAACTAGAAGAGCTATGGCGAAAATAAAGAAAATCTGTGATCACTCATATTCCCTACCAAAAATCGATTTTTTAGGTGAAAACTTAAACGTCCAATTTCTGGCTAAACTAGAGGAGCTAGGGCGAAAATAAAGAAAATCTGTGATCACTCATATTTCCTACCAAAAACCGATTTTTTGGGTGAAAACATAAAAGTCCATTTTCTGGCTAAACTAGACATGCTATGGCGAAAATAAAGAAAATCTGTGATCACTCATATTTCCTACCAAAAATCGATTTTTTGGGTGAAAACATTAAAGTCCATTTTCTGGCTAAACTAGAAGAGCTAGGACGAAAATAAAGAAAATCTGTGATCACTCATATTTCCTACCAAAAATCGATTTTTTAAGTGAAAACATAAAAGTCCATTTTCTGGCTAAACTAGAAGAGCTAGGGCGAAAATAAAGAAAATCTGTGATCACTCATATTCCCTACCAAAAATCGATTTTTTGGGTGAAAACATAAAAGTCCATTTTCTGGCTAAACTAGAAGAGCTAGGACGAAAATAAAGAAAATCTGTGATCACTTATATTCCCTACCAAAAAATCGATTTTTTAAGTAAAAACATAAAAGTCCATTTTCTGGCTAAACTAAAAGAGCTAGGACGAAAATAAAGAAAATCTGTGATCACTCATATTCCCTACCAAAAAATCGATTTTTTAAGTAAAAACATAAAAGTCCATTTTCTGGCTAAACTAAAAGAGATAGGACGAAAATAAAGAAAATCTGTGATCACTTATATTCCCTACCAAAAAATCGATTTTTTAAGTAAAAACATAAAAGTCCATTTTCTGGCTAAACTAAAAGAGCTAGGACGAAAATAAAGAAAATCTGTGATCACTCATATTTCCTACCAAAAATCGATTTTTTGGGTGAAAAAATAAAAGTTCGTTTTCTGGTTAACAAGAGGATTTAGGGCCAAAAGGTTGAAAATCTGTGATAACTTTGATCTAGTATATTTTCTAGTCGGTAGTTTAGTCTAGTTTTTCCAAAAACTTATTCGTCTAAATTGTTGTCAAATGCCGAAAAGTTATTTTTGTTTTCTTTGACATTAAGTAACAAAAACAGACATTTTCTCTTAAATAAAAATTTAATTTGTTCAACTTTGGTTTACAGTTTACTTCATGCCACGTTTCAAAAATCCTCCAGCTGCTAGAAAAAGGGGAATTTATTTATTTTTTGCAACAATGCCACTAAATATTCTTAAGATGTCAAGTATTAAGACGTGTTTATATACAAGAGCAAACATTTTTTAAAATTATTTTTCTTAAAGCAATTTGTTAAACAAAAAAATCTTGTGTATTTAGAGCAAAACTGAGTTTAAAGCAGGAAAATGTCTAACTGATGTCGTTATGTAGCAAAGGCTATTGAGAACTTAATTGCTGATAGAGGAATTATCTTAATAAATTTGTGTAATTTATCCCATATTCCAAAAAGTGTCATATTCCACTGTAACTCATTTTATCCAGCGACTTTTTGTTAAAAATATTTTTTTTCTGGTTTTTCCTTTTATTCTTTCTTTTTTAATATTATTCAAATAACTTTATCCAATTAAGAAAACAATGTGTAGATTTTAAAATAACAACAATGTTTGCAAATAAGATTTATGTCTGTTAGTAACAAAATGTAAATGATGATTTATTTTCCGTGTTTTTCTTTTTGTTTTCAGATAATGAAATCATTTTTTTTTTTTTTTTTGGTTCATAAAATTTGAAAAAAAAATTATTTTCTGAAGAATTTTATAAATATTTTGTAATACTGATTTCTTAGAATTCTATTTGAACATTTAAAAGCAAAGAATTTTAAGTCATTGACGATGGAGGCTGACTAGATAAGATCTCGTTCAATGACTTTTAAAGAGATCAACATTGTTCACTTCTCTTCCTTGCAGCTACAAAATTTTTAATATTGTTTTAATTTAATTTACTTAACTTTGAAAATTACTTTAAGCAAAAGAACAAACTCATTTATTTGTTTATTTAAAGAAAACATTTTTAACTTTTTAATTTAATATGTAAACACAAGTTATACTTCTCAGTAAAAGAGTTATTATTTGTGTAAGAGATGAAAGAGAAAATTACATAAGAAATAACTAAATTAATGTTCTTTTTTATAAATGAATATATAATTTACATACCCCATTTTAATCACGTACACATATGTAATCTTTTTCAAATGCACACAGGAACACAAACATAGAAAATACTTTATAACTTTATAACAGTGGGAAGGAAGAGAATAAAAAATAGACATAACCTAGTTCAAAGTCTAGTTTATAGTCTAGTCTATAGTCTAGTCTATAGTCTAGTTTATAGTCTAGGTCTATAGTCTAGTCTATAGTCTATTCTATAGTCTAGTCTAGTCTAGTCTATAGTCTAGTCTATAGTCTAGTCTATAGTCTAGTCTATAGTCTAGTCTATAGTCTAGTCTATAGTCTAGTCTATAGTCTAGTCTAGTCTAGTTAGTCTAGTCTATAGTCTAGTCTAGTCTATAGTCTAGTCTATAGTCTAGTCTATAGTCTAGTCTATAGTCTAGTCTATAGTCTAGTCTATAGTCTAGTCTATAGTCTAGTCTATAGTCTAGTCTATAGTCTAGTCTATAGTCTAGTCTATAGTCATGTCTATAGTCTAGTCTATAGTCTAGTCTATAGTCTAGTCTATAGTCTAGTCCTATAGTCTAGTCTATAGTCTAGTCTATAGTTAGTCTATAGTCTAGTCTATAGTCTAGTCTATAGTCTAGTCTATAGTCTAGTCTATAGTCTAGTCTATAGTCTAGTCTATAGTCTAGTCTATAGTCTAGTCTATAGTCTAGTCTATAGTCTAGTCTATAGTCCTAGTCTATAGTCTAGTCTATAGTCTAGTCTATAGTCTAGTCTATGTCTTAGTCTATAGTCTAGTCCTATAGGTCAGGTCTATAGTCTAGTCTATAGTCTAGTCTATAGTCTAGTCTATAGTCTAGTCTATAGTCAGTCTATGTCTAGTTCTATAGTCTAGTCTATAGTCTAGTCTATAGTCTAGTCTTAGTCTAGTCTATAGTCTAGTCTATAGTCTAGTCTATAGTCTAGTCTATAGTCTAGTCTATAGTCTAGTCTATAGTCTAGTCTATAGTCTAGTCTATAGTCTAGTCTATAGTCTAGTCTATAGTCTAGTCTATAGTCTAGTCTATAGTCTAGTCTATAGTCTAGTGTATGGTCTAGTCTATAGTCTATAGTCTAGTCTATAGTCTAGTCTATAGTCTAGTCTATGGTCTAGTCTATAGTCTAGTCTATAGTCTAGTCTATAGTCTAGTCTATAGTCTAGTCTATAGTCTAGTCTATAGTCTAGTCTATAGTCTAGTCTATAGTCTAGTCTATAGTCTAGTCTATAGTCTAGTCTATAGTCTAGTCTATAGTCTAGTCTATAGTCTAGTCTATAGTCTAGTCTATAGTCTAGTCTATAGTCTAGTCTATAGTCTAGTCTATAGTCTAGTCTATAGTCTAGTCTATAGTCTAGTCTATAGTCTAGTCTATAGTCTAGTCTATAGTCTAGTCTATAGTCTAGTCTATAGTCTAGTCTATAGTCTAGTCTATAGTCTATAGTCTAGTCTATAGTCTAGTCTATAGTCTAGTCTATAGTCTAGTCTATAGTCTAGTCTATAGTCTAGTCTATAGTCTAGTCTATAGTCTAGTCTATAGTCTAGTTATAGTCTAGTCTATAGTCTAGTCTCTAGTCTAGTCTATAGTCTAGTCTATAGTCTAGTCTATAGTCTAGTCTATAGTCTAGTCTATAGTCTAGTCTATAGTCTAGTCTATAGTCTAGTCTATAGTCTAGTTATAGTCTAGTCTATAGTCTTATAGTCTAGTCTATAGTCTAGTCTATAGTCTAGTCTATAGTCTAGTCTATAGTCTAGTCTATAGTCTAGTCTATAGTCTAGTCTATAGTCTAGTCTATAGTCTAGTCTATAGTCTAGTCTATAGTCTAGTCTATAGTCTAGTCTATAGTCTAGTCTATAGTCTAGTCTATAGTCTAGTCTATAGTCTAGTCTATAGTCTAGTCTATAGTCTAGTCTATAGTCTAGTCTATAGTCTAGTCTATAGTCTAGTCTATAGTCTAGTCTATAGTCTAGTCTATAGTATAGTCTATAGTCTAGTCTATAGTCTAGTCTATAGTCTAGTCTATAGTCTAGTCTATAGTCTAGTCTATAGTCTAGTCTATAGTCTAGTCTATAGTCTAGTCTATAGTCTAGTCTATAGTCTAGTCTATAGTCTAGTCTATCGTCTAGTCTATAGTCTAGTCTATAGTCTAGTCTAGTCTATAGTCTAGTCCATAGTCTAATCTATAGTCTAGTCTACAGTCTAGTCTATAGTCTAGTCTATAGTCTAGTCTATAGTCTAGTCTATAGTCTAGTCTATAGTCTAGTCTATAGTCTAGTCTATAGTCTAGTCTATAGTCTAGTCTATAGTCTAGTCTATAGTCTAGTCTATAGTCTAGTCTATATTCTAGTCTATAGTCTAGTCTATAGTCTAGTCTATAGTCTAGTCTATAGTCTAGTCTATAGTCTAGTCTATAGTCTAGTCTATAGTCTAGTCTATAGTCTAGTCTATAGTCTAGTCTATAGTCTAGTCTATAGTCTAGTCTATAGTCTAGTCTATAGTCTAGTCTATAGTCTAGTCTATAGTCTAGTCTATAGTCTAGTCTATAGTCTAGTCTATAGTCTAGTCTATAGTCTAGTCTATAGTCTAGTCTATAGTCTAGTCTATAGTCTAGTCTATAGTCTAGTCTATAGTCTAGTCTATAGTCTAGTCTAGTCTATAGTCTAGTCTATAGTCTAGTCTATAGTCTAGTCTATAGTCTAGTCTATAGTCTAGTCTATAGTCTAGTCTAGTCTATAGTCTAGTCTATAGTCTAGTCTATAGTCTAGTCTATAGTCTAGTCTATAGTCTAGTCTATAGTCTAGTCTATAGTCTAGTCTATAGTCTAGTCTATAGTCTAGTCTATAGTCTAGTCTATAGTCTAGTCTATAGTCTAGTCTATAGTCTAGTCTATAGTCTAGTCTAGTCTAGTCTATAGTCTAGTCTATAGTCTAGTCTATAGTCTAGTCTATAGTCTAGTCTATAGTCTAGTCTATAGTCTAGTCTATAGTCTAGTCTATAGTCTAGTCTATAGTCTAGTCTATAGTCTAGTCTATAGTCTCAGTCTATTAGTCTAGTCTATAGTCTAGTCTACTAGTCTATGTCTATAGTCCTAGTCTCATAGTCTAGTCTATAGTCTAGTCTATAGTCTAGTCCTATAGTCTAGTCTATAGTCTAGTCTATAGTCTAGTCTATAGTCTAGTCTATTAGTCTAGTCTATAGTCTTCTATAGTCTAGTGCTATAGTCTAGTCTATAGTCTAGTCTATAGTCTAGTCTATAGTCTAGTCTATAGTCTAGGTCTATAGTCTAGTCTATAGTCTAGTCTATATGTCTAGTCTATAGTCTAGTTATGTCTAGTCTATAGTCTAGTCTATAGTCCCAAGTCTATAGTCTAGTCTATAGTCTAGTCTATAGTCTAGTCTATAGTCTAGTCTAGTAGTCTAGTCTATCGTCTAGTGATATAGTCTAGTCATAGTCTAGTCTATAGTCTAGTCTATAGTCTAGTCTATAGTCTAGTCTATAGTCTAGTATATACGTGATGTTTCTGGGCTATGTAGTCCATTCTAAAGTTTAGTTTATAGGCTAGAGTATAGTATGGTCTAATCTAGTCTTGCTTTCTGGTGAAGCTCACTGTGTTTGATGAGGGTATTTCATTTGTATTTCATGTTGATGTAAATACACTGATGTTTGTTTGTACTTGTATGCATATTTCAGAGTGTTGTAGGTGATTAATACATTCAATGAGTGTGGTAAAATCTTAAGGCCTTTGTTGTAAAGGCCTTTACAATGAATGTCTGATCCATCCCGCCTGAGGTTTTCCCGGATTTTTATAATCTTAAAAAATTTTGATGTTTCTTGTTAACATTATTGGTTCTGGAATTCTCTGAGAATTCCATAACATAACTAGACTGTTTATGCCTAAAGCCGTTTAAAAGGCTCCCTACAGCTTCTTTTTACCCTTGTGTTGTATGCAGGAGTACGTGTTAGTATATGCATTTGAGTGTATACATATCTATGTGAGTAGACTTTCTCTAGAAAAGTTTTAGTGCTGGTAGTTGTAATACGTATAAGTAACATTAAACTAAAAACTTACTCATACGTCATGGATTACTGTAATAAAAATGTTATTTATATGATAAAGTTAAATAATTATTTTTTTTTTCTTTATTTCTTTTTATTATTTAACTTTTAACTAGAATTCCATTTGAAGAAAGTATGTTCAAAAGATGAGTTGCCAAAGTTGTGAGTTTAAAAATATCCTTAAAATATAGATTTTAGTACAGAATAAGGCGTAGACTATAGTATGTGTTAATGATATTGGCATATTTTTGAAGTGAAATTGTTTTTCAGTAAACCATTAATAAAAACAATACTATGGCTTCCTTAAATTTCATTTAAATTTAATACCCTACATAATTCACTCACATTCATGAATATTACACAAATATATATTAAGCTCCTTTGTTACAAAACGGATAAAATCTCTCAAAAAATTTAAACTAATTTTAAATACAACTCAGATAAACATTTTATAATTAAAAAATTTTCCTTTTAAATCTTTTGTTGGGCTTCTGCAAAAAAGAAAAAAAAAAACTAAAATATTATTTATTAAAATGAATTATACATTCATAGTCTATTTTTTGTATGTATTTCATATTTTATTTTACATTTAATTAAAGTTGTTCTATATGATTTACTTAAAACTCAGTTAGCTTGACATTTAATTAACATTTGCTGTCATGTAGCAGGCAACAATACTATGCCTGTGCTTCACATCTAACTAAAAAAAAATCAACAGCAACAATTTAGTCATCAAAATGAACATGATACTGCTACATTGCTTTAGTGTTGCTGGAGATATATATCTTGATGACAAAGTAGTTAAATGTACATATATTGTTGCACATGACATTTAAATGATATTTAAATTTAGTTGAATGAAAGACGCCACAAAATTTTAACTTTCATTTTTAAGCAATTTGAATTTTGTATTTAGGGAATAGTAATAGACGTACAGTGTATCTTAACCCACTGACGTCAAATGGGTCATTGAATTGTCTAGTCATAGTCTAGTCATAGTCTAGTCATAGTCTAGTCATAGTCTAGTCATAGTCTAGTCATAGTCTAGTCATAGTCTAGTCATAGTCTAGTCATAGTCTAGTCATAGTCTAGTCATAGTCTAGTCATAGTCTAGTCATGTCTAGTCATAGTCTAGTCATAGTCTAGTCATAGTAAGTCATAGTCTGTCATAGTCTAGTCATAGTCTAGTCATAGTCTAGTCCTAGTCTAGTCATAGTCTAGTCATAGTCTAGTCATAGTCTAGTCATAGTCTAGTCCATAGTCTAGTCATAGTCTAGTCATAGTCTAGTCATAGTCTAGTCATAGTCTAGTCATAGTCTTGTCATAGTCTAGTCATAGTCTAGTCATAGTCTAGTCATAGTCTAGTCAAGTCTAGTCATAGTCTAGTCATAGGTCTAGTCATAGTCTAGTCATAGTCTAGTCATAGTCTAGTCATAGTCTAGTCATAGTCTAGTCATAGTCTAGTCATAGTCTAGTCATAGTCTAGTCATAGTCTAGTCATAGTCTAGTCATAGTCTCGTCATAGTCTAGTCATAGTCTAGTCATAGTCTAGTCATAGTCTAGTCATAGTCCTAGTCATAGTCTAGTCATAAGTCATAGCTCTAGTCATAGGTCATAGTCTAGTCTAGTCTAGTCCTAGTCTAGTCATAGTCTAGTCATAGTCTAGTCATAGTCTAGGTCTAGTAAGTCTAGGTCATAGTCTTAGTTCATAGTCTAGTCATAGTCTAGTCATAGTCTAGTCATAGTCTAGTCATCGTCTAGTTCATAGTCTAGTCATAGTTAGTCATCGTCTAGTCATAGTCTGTCATGTCTAGTCTGTCTAGTCAACTAGTCTAGTCATAGTCATCGTCATAGTCTAGTCAATAGTCTAGTCATAGTCTAGTAGCATAGTCTAGTTAATAGTCTAGTCATAGTCTAGTCATAGTCTAGTCATAGTCTAGTCATAGTCTAGTCATAGTCCTAGTTCCATAGTCTAGTCATAGTCTAGTCATAGTTCTAGTCATAGTCTAGTCATAGTCTAGTCATAGTCTAGGTCATAGTCTAGTCATAGTCTAGTCATAGTCTAGTCATAGTCTAGTCATAGTCTAGTCATAGTCTAGTCATAGTCTAGTCTAGTCATCGTCTAGTCATAGTCTAGTCATAGTCTAGTCATAGTCTAGTCATAGTCTAGTCATAGTCTAGTCATAGTCTAGTCATAGTCTAGTCATAGTCTAGTCATAGTCTAGTCATAGTCTAGTCATAGTCTAGTCATAGTCTAGTCATAGTCTAGTCATAGTCTAGTCATAGTCTGGTCTTGTCATAGTAGTTTATGGGTTAATTTATGTGTATATGAATATTGGAGGAGTACGATTATTAAGTTTCGGATATACACAACATGCCCTTTAACTCCTTTCAATTGTTTCCAGTTAGATTTACAACTTCATTTAAACTTGTACTTTAAATGAATGAATACAAACAACAACAACATATTGAAACACATACTTACTCTAAGTCATCCTTGTGTTTTCTTTCTCAAATGCATATTTTTGGTATTTTTCCACATACAAGTATATCAGGATCACACACGCTATCATACGCATTAATTTTAGTTTCACGTTGTTGTTGTGTTGTTTTGCCAAAACTCCACATAATAAACATGTTGTTTTGCGTTCTCCCCTTGTTTCTTAATTTGTTGTTAGTTTTAGCTGGCTGCTGTTGTTTTCGCTTTTTTTTCGGGGGTATTGCTAAGCGAAATGCTAGCAACTAACGAAATTAACAACTGCAAAAGCGAAATATTACATTTGCGTTGCGATACAACAATGATTGTTGTCTTACATGGCAGACAATAATTTATTGTAGTTTGGTGCGTGCCGTCATTAGGAGTTGTTGTTTATTGTTACTATATACATATTGTTGATTTTGCTGTTTTTTTGTTCATGGGAAAACTTAAAGCTGTAATGAAAGTTTATTTTTTAAGTATTTCAAAAATAGGAAAAATTAAAGAAAGAAGGAAGTTTTAAATTAAGAAAATTAAAATACAATTAAACATCAATGTACTAACTGACATAGAACTGAACTAGAAATGAACTAGAACTGAACTAGAACTGAACTAGAACTGCACTGAACTAGAACTGAACTAGAACTGAACTAGAACTGAACTAGAACTGAACTAGAACTGAACTAGAACTGAACTAGAACTGAACTAGAACTGAACTAGAACTGAACTAGAACTGAACTAGAACTGAACTAGAACTGAACTAGAATTGAACTAGAACAATTTATAAGTAGTTGTCTTATGTGGGAAATATTTAAAAGAAAAAAAGTAAGAAATTCAGTAAACAAAAGTTTACACTCACACCATTATTTAGGCTTAAACTATAATTCTAAAATTATGCTTTAAAACCAAGGCATCGTCTACTTGATGCAACATTAAATAGTTTTACATTAAATCTTATTTGAAATGTAATTGTTAGCAATTGCTTTGAAAGATTTAATCAAAAGGGATACAAATTATTTAGTCATAATTTTTGCTGATGTTTTATTTCATGTTTTGTAAGTAATAAGCTATTTGCTAGAAACAAGAGCAAACATATCTAAGTGCATATACAAAAGAACATTTCTCTAAATGCCTGAAATTCAGTTAAAATTTGAAACAAAAAAAATAATAAAAATTTAACAAAATGAAATTTACTAGAGTGGATTTGTTGCAACTGTTACAAACAGACTCAACTTGTGAGCAATGTAAAAATTTATGTAAAACAACAACATTGTATATTTATAGCAACATTACTATTGTATAATCGTTTTAATTAATATTATGAAAAATGTTGTTGAAAATTCTAGTTATGAAATAAACAAAATTCAAAAACATAAAGGCAACAGACTAAAAGAAAAATTATTTAATTTTTCTTGTTAAGAAACTAAAAGAGAAATTTTTTCTAATAAATAATTTTGTAAGTTTTACAATGAAATAAAAACAATTTAAGTGAAAATATGTATTTTAAGAATGCATAGTAGGGTCGTTTGAAAAATCTCGAGTAAAACAAATAAATTGTAGTGGATAAAAAAACTTTAAAAATGTAAAAAAGAGTACGAAATTTCTATTGTTTGGCAAATTTTATCTTAGAATTGTCATAAGAGAATCATGGCAAACTTCAATATCGTCAAATTTCTTTTTGGGAATTTGTTAAATATTAAGAAGTTCTTCACGTTTATTTCCTAGAGTGTGGATGGATTATTTGGCAATAAAAATACAATAACATTATTCTGGTTTTCCAATGTGAATCATTTACAAGTTAGATTTTTTATTTATTATAACAAATTTTACGTAATAATCGCATGCTAAAATGTAATAAGCACTTTTAGTAGAGAGTATGCATTTTATAATCAATACCAATAATAGTATTTAAGGTACTACAATTTCACCTTTAAAACAATAAAAAAAACAAATAGTTGAATTTTTTTCACAAAAACAAAAAAGATATTAAAAATCGAACCAGAGCCAAAGCAGAACTAGGACATAACTAAAAGAGAACTGGAAAGGTACTAGAACAGAACTAGAACAGAACTAGAACAGAACTAGAACAGAACTAGAACAGAACTAGAACAGAACTAGAACAGAACTAGAACAGAACTAGAACAGAACTAGAACAGAACTAGAACAGAACTAGAACAGAACTAGAACAGAACTAGAACAGAACTAGAACAGAACTAGAACAGAACTAGAACAGAACTAGAACAGAACTAGAACAGAACTAGAACAGAACTAGAACAGAACTAGAACAGAACTAGAACAGAACTAGAACAGAACTAGAACAGAACTAGAACAGAACTAGAACAGAACTAGAACAGAACTAGAACAGTTCTAGAAGAGAACTAGAACAGTTTTAGAACTGAACTAGAACAGTTTTAGAACTGAACTAGAACTGAACTAGAACTGAACTAGAACTGAACTAGAACTGAACTAGAACTGAACTAGATCTGAACTAGAACTGAACTAGAACAGAACTAGAACTGAACTAGAACAGAACTAGAACAGAACTAGAACAGAACTAGAACAGAACTAGAACAGAACTAGAACAGAACTAGAACAGAACTAGAACAGAACTAGAACAGAACTAGAACAGAACTAGAACTAGTTATAGTCTAGTCATAGTCTAGTCATAGTCTAGTCATAGTCTAGTCATAGTCTAGTCATAGTCTAGTCATAGTCTAGTCATAGTCTAGTCATAGTCTAGTCATAGTCTAGTCATAGTCTAGTCATAGTCTAGTCATAGTCTAGTCATAGTCTAGTCATAGTCTAGTCATAGTCTAGTCATAGTCTAGTCATAGTCTAGTCATAGTCTAGTCATAGTCTAGTCATAGTCTAGTCATAGTCTAGTCATAGTCTAGTCATAGTCTAGTCATAGTCTAGTCATAGTCTAGTCATAGTCTAGTCATAGTCTAGTCATAGTCTAGTCATAGTCTAGTCATAGTCTAGTCATAGTCTAGTCATAGTCTAGTCATAGTCTAGTCATAGTCTAGTCATAGTCTAGTCATAGTCTAGTCATAGTCTAGTCATAGTCTAGTCATAGTCTAGTCATAGTCTAGTCATAGTCTAGTCATAGTCTAGTCATAGTCTAGTCATAGTGTCTAGTCATAGTCTAGTCATAGTCTAGTAGTCTAGTCATAGTCTAGTCATAGTCTAGTCATAGTCTAGTCATAGTCTAGTCATAGTCTAGTCATAGTCTAGTCATAGTCTAGTCATAGTCTAGTCATAGTCTAGTCATAGTCTAGTCATAGTCTAGTCATAGTCTAGTCATACTCTGGTTATAATAACTTTGCGTTTTTTTTTCATTTCTTTTCTTTTACATGTCATATCTTTTAGTGTGCTATTTTTTATTAACTAATTTTTAAGTTATGATGCTCTTAATAATATTAAAATGATGCCATTTTAATGTTTTTCCATTACTTTATCTCTTGGCAAAAGTATTTCATCTTCTTATACAGAAAAAAAACTATATAATTCAATTTCTATCTTGGCAATGACTTTATACGCACTACTTATAAAGCTATAAATTGTCGCTATTGTGCAAAGAATATGCATCGTTTTTTCTCTCCAATATCTTGTGGACATTATATTCATATTTCTGCTAATGGTTTTTGGCATTTAAAAGTAGCCATTATTGAGAATAATTTGTTCTTTCAACTCGCAGCCAATTGAGCCAAAGAATAAGAACTGAACTATTTTTGCACAAAAGCTACACTTAATCAATGTCTTTCAATATTAACTGTTCATGAGCCAAATTTGTGAAATCGACTGTAAAAATACACTTAATAAAATAGTAACTTACACTCTGTAAGGCCCTATCTTTGATTTCTTAGAGTAGACCTTGTGTGACAACCAAAACTTTATTCCGTGTACAATCTTCAAATACAGCTAAATACAAGTAGATGGGAATACCCTTAGAAGACTAAAACATTTTATGACTGTGACATTATACCACTAGTATCCCTCTAACCGCACATTTACATGGCTTAACAGTTACAACTTACTTACAAACATACATACTACCAGTTACAAAAGCAACAAAAAAGCACTTAAGCTTTACAAAATTGCCCGGAAATCTTATTTCTCCCTACTGATTTCCTTTAAATGCTGCTGTAGGTGAAGAAATACAAACAAAATACATAAGCTACTGCGACTGTTAGTGGTATAAATTGCAATTGGCAACCTGGGAGATTAGAGAGAAAACATTGTACAATAAACAGACCTGTAATGGAAGATAAGCAATTTGGAAGTGTTTTTGAAGTGTAAAACTTGGCGGTTTAGGTTGTATTTGTCGTTTAAAAATTTTTGATGTTTTTTTTTTTTTGTGGATGCTGAGTAAATAATCATTTTGGCAACGGGCTGTTATATGTGTAAATGTGTTTAGACTTGAAAATGAAGTGTAAATTATACAATATAATTACAGAGATTACAATCAAAATGTTTATTTAATTAACAGAGTTTTTATATACGATTTAAAAGGGAACTTAGTATAAGATATTCTTAAATAAAAAATTTAGAAGTTTTAGTCCTTTTTTAAATAAAATGATATTGTTTTCAAACCAACAAATTAAATATAAAAATTCTTAATAAATATCAAAATTGACTGCTTTTGAATTGGTCTAGAAAACAAAAATAATCTGGGCAAAAATCAATTTCCAATTTTATTTCCCTTACTCTTTCATGCTTACTTGTCAAATGTAAACAATATGTGTTTATAGCCAAGGTAACAGATACAAAACAACGTAAGCAAATTTTATTGTTTACAACGATTTAAGCAACAATAAATCTTTCTTACAGTTTTTCATACTACCATCTATAACAAATACAAAAACTAACAACAAAATCCCACAAAAATCTGCTGGTTTGTTTCATTGCACTATCCTTTTACTTTCGTCCTTTGGTCTAAACTCTACAAAACAAAGTGTATTAAGTGCCCTTACAAAATCCAATACCATATTTGAATTTTAAAAAGACAAAAAAATTACTTAGATACCCATACTAAATCTACTATTTTCCAAGTGCAGAGTCAATAAACAAACAACTAATCGAAAGGTGTTGCAAATAAATTGTTAAAAATTAAATTTTGTTTAGAATTTGGTTTAAGCAATTTATAGTATGTTTTAAAATGCATCTATAGTTTATGGCTTAAGAAATAATTTATTTTTTTTTTGTCCCTGTTTGTGTAGAAAAAAGTAATGTTGGAACATTTTTCTTGATTTCATTTTATTATGGTAATAAAATAAGAATTCCATAATAAATCTTATTTAATATGTCAAATTTAAGTACGTGGCTTAAAAAATGCACTTCTTTCTCTTGTAGTAGATTTTTTATATATGATGCAGAAAATGCATTTTTAGGTATAGTTTGTATGGCAGTTAAAATGTTTCAATGTCTTTTATAACAGTAAAAAGGGTAAAAAATCTGGCAAACCAAAAAATTTACCAAAACTAGACTATGACCATGTCTATGCCTAAACTATGACTAAACTATGAACAGTCTATGACTATAGACTATGACTAGACTATGACTAGACTAGGACTAGACTATGACTAGACTATGACTAGACTATGACTAGACTATGACTAGACTATGACTAGACTATGACTAGACTATGACTAGACTATGACTAGACTATGACTAGACTATGACTAGACTATGACTAGACTATGACTAGACTATGAGACTAGACTAGACTGACTAGACTATGACTAGACTATGACTAGACTATGACTAGACTATGACTAGACTATGACTAGACTATGACTAGACTATGACTAGACTATGACTAGACTATGACTAGACTATGACTAGACTATGACTAGACTATGACTAGACTATGACTAGACTATGACTAGACTATGACTAGACTATGACTAGACTATGACTAGACTATGACTAGACTATGACTAGACTATGACTAGACTATGACTAGACTATGACTAGACTATGACTAGACTATGACTAGACTATGACTAGACTATGACTAGACTATGACTAGACTATGACTAGACTATGACTAGACTAGACTAGACTATGACTAGACTATGACTAGACTATGTCTAGACTATGACTAGACTATGACTAGACTATGACTAGACTATGACTAGACTATGACTAGACTATGACTAGACTATGACTAGACTATGACTAGACTATGACTAGACTATGACTAGACTATGACTAGACTATGACTAGACTATGACTAGACTATGACTAGACTATGACTAGACTATGACTAGACTATGACTAGACTATGACTAGACTATGACTAGACTGACTAGACTAGACTAGACTATGACTAGACTATGACTAGACTATGACTAGACTATGACTAGACTATGACTAGACTATGACTAGACTATGACTAGACTATGACTAGACTATGACTAGACTATGACTAGACTATGACTAGACTATGACTAGACTATGACTAGACTATGACTCTGTTCTAGTTCTGTTCTAGTTCTGTTCTAGTTCTGTTCTAGTTCTGTTCTAGTTCTGTTCTAGTTCTGTTCTAGTTCTGTTCTAGTGTTCTAGTTCTGTTCTAGTTCTGTTCTAGTTCTGTTCTAGTTCTGTTCTAGTTCTAGTTCGTTTAGTTCTGTTCTAGTTCTGTTCTAGTTCTGTTCTAGTTCTGTTCTAGTTCTGTTCTAGTTCTGTTTAGTTCTGTTCTAGTTCGTTCTAGTTCTGTTCTAGTTCTAGTTCTGTTCTAGTTATTCTAGTTTAGAACCCTTATCGCATGGATTAATACTCGACCTATTTAATAGTACACGTACGTTTTATTATCTGTCACTCTGTTTATTTAAAGTGAATAAAAAAAGATTTTAGTTTGTACATCTAGTATATGTATTACCACCCAAAAGTTTCATTTTCATATAATAAAATAAAAAGATTTATTATATCTTTGTTGTAGTCGTAGGAGAATTTGCAACAGCAAATATATATTTCCAGGAAAAGTGTTTGTACTGCAACGACCACCTTAAGATCATTGTCTGGAAATTTAACAGCTTAACGAGTTGCAAACTTTAAGCACTTACTATGATATCTGCGTACTCTCTCTTGCTAACGTTACTGATGCTGCTATTGTCGTCATAGTTACAGTGGTAGCATTCAGTATATTGCAGTATTTGTAATATTTTAAAAAAAGAACAAAAAGATTAAATATAAGATGATTTTAAAAAGAAAAAAAATATGTGGAAAAGGTTGGGTGAGAATGGAAGAATGAAGGTGATGAGTATGAAGTTGTGAGGAAAGATTACTAGAGAAATGCATAAAAAACATTTTTCAAATATGTTTTCTTAGAAGCGTATACTTAATATTAATTGCTGTACAAAACTCGTTAATATAACGTATACGCTAGTAGGACAAATAAGTCGAGATGAGTAATAATACTCTGCGAAGAAATATATTTTACAAAAATTTTAAGAAATGACAAATAAACAATTCAGAAAATAAAAAATAAAAATAATTATTTTCATCATTATAAAGAACACCATTGACGTCATATTTCATTATGTTCAAACAAATTTGAGATAATTGCTGACATTATTTTACTGTCAATATCTAAGTCTTAATGATGAAGAATTTATTCAAATGTTTACATTGTAATAAAATACTGTAACGAAACTTTCCCACTCACTTACTCTCTTCAAAAACCACCCACTCTCTTGCTATTTTACAAACAGCTGTAAAATTTTACAACATATGTAACAGTCTCGCAGAGAGCAAATGATAAAGAGAAATAACAGACGTACTTCTTCACATATACAGAGTGTGTTGTAAACAATATGATAACAGACAATATTATTAAAAGGCTTAATTTCTAATTGTTTATTTTAATATGATTTTACAGCTTTTTAAGTGTGAAAACACAAATAAAAATTACACACACACACTCTAACACATGTAAAATATACATAAACAATAAAAATGTATAACAATAGCAAATATTTGTATGTTTTCCCAAAGATAAAGTGGCAGAAATTATTGTGGCAAATGTAATTGTAATGTTATAATTTGTGTATTCAAATATACAAATACATTTCAATGAAAATCATTTTAATTATCAAGAATTTAACATAAATTAAATAGCATTACCGAAAAATATAACAAAAATATAACCCATATGAGCGTATGAGTAATATAATTATAAAATTTGTATGTAAATTACTCATTCGTTAGAGTAGTTATATATTATTTTTGCATAGAAAAGCAATAAGTTGTTATGAAATAGAAAAATTTAATTGAAAATTTTTAAATAAGTATAAAATAGTTTTCAAAATTACAAAATGTTTTAAAATTATAGACGTGGGTGGAGTTATATGTCATTAATATGTAGTACTATTATTTCTAATATATAAAAAGAAAGTTATTTATATACGTAGTTATCTTATTTTGACTTTTAATGAATACATACATGCATTCGTATGTATACAAGGATATTATACCAAACGACATGAACAAAAGGTACACAGTTTTTGCTGATAGGTCTTATGTTGCTAAGGTTTGCTCGATATGGAGAATTAATAAATATCATGACCAAATCAGAATCACATTTCAACCAAAAAGTGCGAAAAGCTATAGTAAAGTTTATTATTAATGAAAAGTCGACTTTTAGAAAAACCGGGTTTTCGGTTAACTAAAAAAATTAACATTTCTAGAAAATCGATAAAAACAGTTTACGAAATACCCAAATATGCAATAACGACCGGTTTTTGGTTAACCGGGTAATCGATAAATAAACGAATATTATGACCAAATCAAAATCAAATTGCAAACCAAATTCCGAAAAGCTAGAGTAGTGTTTATTGTTTTTAAAAAGCCGACTTTTAGTCAAACCGGGTTTTCGGTTAACAGAAAAAATACTATTTCTTGAAAACCGCTAAAACGGTTTATAAAAGACTCAAATATGCAATAAAAACGGGATTTTGGTTAACCGGGTAATCGATTTAGGGCTAGGGTAGAGATTAAGTATAGTAGGATTAGAGTAAGAGTTAGCGCAGAGTAAGAGTAGAGACTAGAGCAGAGCAGAGTAGAGTTAGAGCAGAGCTAAGTAGAGTTAGAGTAGAGTAGAGTAGAGTAGAGTAGAGTAGAGTAGAGTAGAGTAGAGTAGAGTAGAGTAGAGTAGAGTAGAGTAGAGTAGAGTAGAGTAGAGAGTAGAGTAGAGTAGAGTAGAGTAGAGTAGAGTAGAGTAGAGTAGAGTAGAGTAGAGTAGAGTAGAGTAGAGTAGAGTAGAGTAGGTAGAGTAGAGTAGAGTAGAGTAGAGTAGAGTAGAGTAGAGTAGAAGAGTAGAGTAAGAGTAGAGTAGAGTAGAGTAGAGTAGAGTAGAGTAGAGTAGAGTAGAGTAGAGTAGAGTAGAGTAGAGTAGAGTAGAGTAGAGTAGAGTAGAGTAGAGTAGAGTAGAGTAGAGTAGAGTAGAGTAGAGTAGAGAGAGTAGAGTAGAGTAGAGTAGAGTAGAGTAGAGTAGAGTAGAGTAGAGTAGAGTAGAGTAGAGTAGAGTAGAGTAGAGTAGAGTAGAGTAAGAGTAGAGTGAGTAGAGTAGAGTAGAGTAGAGTAGAGTAGAGTAGAGTAGAGTAGAGTAGAGTAGAGAGAGTAGAGTAGAGTAGAGTAGAGTAGAGTAGAGTAGAGTAGAGTAGAGTAGAGTAGAGTAGAGTAGAGTAGAGTAGAGTAGAGTAGAGTAGAGTAGAGTAGAGTAGAGTAGAGTAGAGTAGAGTAGAGTAGAGTAGAGTAGAGTAGAGTAGAGTAGAGTAGAGAGTAGAGTAGAGTAGAGTAGAGTAGAGTAGAGTAGAGTAGAGTAGAGTAGAGTAGAGTAGAGTAGAGTAGAGTAGAGTAGAGTAGAGTAGAGTAGTAGAGTAGAGTAGAGAGAGTAGAGTAGAGTAGAGTAGAGTAGAGTAGAGTAGAGTAGAGTAGAGTAGTAGAGTAGAGTAGGTAGTAGAGTAGAGTAGAGTAGAGTAGAGTAGTTAGTTAGTAGTTAGTTAGTTAGTTAGTTAGTTAGTTAGTTAGTTAGTTAGTTAGTAGTTAGTAGTTAGTTAGTTAGTTAGTAGATATGCCTACCATTCATTTTAGTATTTTTAGATTTATAAAGTGTGAGTTTAATGCTTCTTATACTTAAGAAACTGTATCAATATTTATGTCTCTATTTCATGATAAACTAATTTTCTATGCAAAAATCTATTATTTTGTTCCCCGTCACATTCTTTTGTGAATCAAACAACAAGAAAAAGATGAGTTTATTTAAATATATCTCCCAAAAAAAAAGTGAAAAAACATGAACTTATTTTAAGTACTAAATAAAGATATTTTATGCATGACTTGCTAAAGTTTTTGTTTTTTTTTTCATACTTGCTTAAGAAAGAAAACATTTTTTCAACTCCGCTAAAAATCTTTCAACTTTTTTCGTCTTAAACAAAAAACAGTATTTTCTGCTTATTTGTTGTTACATTGAAAGAATAACAAATGTGTTAAGTTTTGTCGTATATTCTTTGTATATTTTCTTTTAATTTTTTTAAGGAATTTTTACTTTACTCATCTTTTTCTGTGAAAATAACAAGAAAAAGTTTTTATATTTTTCTTTTCGTTTTTTTGGGGGGTTTAAAGTGGAAAACTTTTTTGTACGTTTAAACATTTATACGCCTTTTTGGTTTAAACCATTTAATTTAAATTCGTTTAAAAAGTAAAATTTAAAAAAAACAAAAATGTGACAACAAGAAAATAACAAGAAAATTTTAGATAGAGAAAGTAAAATATTATGAACATGATTTGGAAAATTAGGCATTACATGGATATTTTCCCATTTAGTAACTTGTACAAAGTTGCCAGATTGAAAAACAAATAAAAGTTTGATATTAGGTAAATAAAATATTAATGGACTTTATGGTTATTAATGGGAAATTGTTAAAATTTTATTATACATTTAACAGGCTTTTTAGAAATCTTGAAGAATTCATTTAAAATTTATTGTTTTCAAAATCTGGCATCTTTGATATGTTACTGCCGGCTGTTGACAATAGTATAACATACAGTCTGTTGCTTTTGAACTTCTTTTTTATTTTTGTTTTGTTGGTAAATATTAACAATATTGTTTTTGTGGCTGTTGTAAATTTACAACAGCACGCCTATACATTTATAAATTCGCTATTATGTGTTAACAATTTGATTATAAAGTTTTCTTATTAAAAATTTTATAAACGAGTTGACATTTGGAGGTTTTTCTTTTCTTTTTGTTTGTGTGTTAAAATATAATTTCAAAAGTTTGTTAACCACTAAATAAATGGCCGTAAATTTATTAGTATAAATAAGAAGCACAAGAAATTTGTTCAATAAATTATGGTTAATTTAATACATTAAAAGTGAAGTGAAAAAAATTAAAGGAAAAACAAATTTTTTAAAAAAATATGTCACTTTTAAACAATTTTAATACTTAATTTAAATAATAATTCTCCTTTTGATTATCTTATTCAAATAAAAATCTGCAAGATAAATAATCATAAAACCATAGAAGCAATAACGACAGACACTCAGTCATCATCAGTAACTTTATGCGCCAGACTTCGTCACTTCCTCATCATATGTGTTATATATTTATTTATACGAGAAAAACTTTTTTCATGTGTTATAGAATTATAGTTTTTTCCAGGAATAATTTCAAATGTGAAAAGTTTGTTTGTCTTTTACTTTTTCATTGCATTCTATTGCAAACGTCATGATGTGGTATTGCAAACTGTGCCAGAGATGTTTGTTTTAGGTAACATTTTTTGGTATTTTCAAAAGGATTTATAAAAAAAAAAACTTTTTATTTTATTTAAAGAACAATTTCACAAAATGTTATTAACAATAGAATGTACTTTAATAAATAAAATAAAATCATTCATTTAATTTGTTTATACATTTTACATATTACTATAGAAAGTAATATAGCCTAGACTATAGAATATACTATAACTATAGACAAGACTATAGACTAATATATAGACTAGACTGTAGACTAGAATATAGACTAGACTGTCGACTAGACTAAAGACTAGACTATATACTATAGACTAGACTATAGACTAGACTATAGACTAGACTATAGACTATAGACTATAGACTAGACTCTAGACTAGACTACTAGACTAGTACTATAGACTAGACTATAGGACTAGACTATAGACTAGACTTAGACTAGACTATAGACTAGACTATAGACTAGACTATAGACTAGACTATAGACTAGACTATAGACTAGACTATAGACTAGGACTATCAGACTAGACTATAGACTAGACTATAGACTAGACTATGACTAGACTATAGACTAGACTATAGACTAGACTATAGACTAGACTATAGACTAGACTATAGACTAGACTATAGACTAGACTATAGACTAGACTATAGACTAGACTATAGACTAGACTATAGACTAGACTATAGACTAGACTATAGACTAGACTATAGACTAGACTATAGAACTAGACTATAGACTAGACTATAGACTAGACTATAGACTAGACTATAGACTAGACTATAGACTAGACTATAGACTAGACTATAGACTAGACTATAGACTAGACTATAGACTAGACTATAGACTAGACTATAGACTGACTATAGACTAGACTATAGACTAGACTATAGACTAGACTATAGACTAGACTATAGACTAGACTATAGACTAGACTAGACTAGACTATAGACTAGACTATAGACTAGACTATAGACTAGACTATAGACTAGACTATAGACTAGACTATAGACTAGACTATAGACTAGACTATAGACTAGACTATAGACTAGACTATAGACTAGACTATAGACTAGACTATAGACTAGACTATAGACTAGACTATAGACCAGACTATAGACTAGACTATAGACTAGACTATAGACT
Source organism: Lucilia sericata (assembly GCF_015586225.1). Taxonomy (NCBI): domain Eukaryota; kingdom Metazoa; phylum Arthropoda; class Insecta; order Diptera; family Calliphoridae; genus Lucilia; species Lucilia sericata. The sequence continues at coordinate 6,865 of NW_023996131.1, read as the reverse complement.
AGACTATAGACTAGACTATAGACTAGACTATAGACTAGAATATAGACTAGACTATAGACTGACTATAGACTAGACTATAGACTAGACTATAGACTAGACTAGACTAGACTATAGACTAGACTATAGACTAGACTATAGACTAGACTAGACTAGACTATAGACTAGACTATAGACTAGACTATAGACTAGACTATAGACTAGACTATAGACTAGACTATAGACTAGACTATAGACTAGACTATAGACTAGACTATAGACTAGACTATAGACTAGACTATAGACTAGACTTAGACTAGACTATAGACTATATAGACTAGAATATAGACTAGAATATAGACTAGACTATAGACTAGAATATAGACTAGACTATGGACTAGAATATAGACTAGACTATAGCCTAGAATTTAGACTAGACTATAGACTAGAATATAGACTAGACTATAGACTAGACTATAGACTCGAATATAGACTAGACTATAGACTAGACTATAGACTAGACTATAGACTAGACTATAGACTAGACTATAGACTAGACTATAGACTAGACTATAGACTAGACTATAGACTAGACTATAGACTAGACTATAAACTAGACTTTAAACTAGACTATATACTGGACTATAAACTAAACTTTGACTGTACTATAAACTTGACTATAAATTCGACTATAGCTGCTGGATCAGTAACAGTAGTCTATTTATCAATCCTGGAAAAACTGCACTTCACGCTTCAGAATTATTTCTATATCCATGGATATAAATCCGTCTATTAGTTACACAAGCCTAAAGTTGTGAAGACAGTGTGATAAGGTGCTGCACATTCTTATTTGATTAAGTAATTCAGAATTTCATATAGTCCCCTCAAGTGCTTAACATAAATGAATAATTAAGATTTTTATGTTTTACAGTTTACGTAGAAATAATTTAAAAACTTGTTTATCTCCTCTTACCTTACTGAGGAAAAAAAATTGTATCTTTTAAATTTGACATACAAAACAAATAATTTGTTATTCTTCACTGGTTCATATGTGTTCATTTGTTTTTGTAACCAAATGTCAAGCATGAAATTTTAATTAACTTTTTTTTCTACGCGTCCATACTTTTATAGGCATACTCACACACATTCATATACGAACATCCAAATATTTCATTTCCCAAGCCAACACACAACGATAATCATACATCTGCGCCTGAACGTATGGGACAACCCGGTTGTATTGGGCTATACCGTGGAACTGCTGATTTAGTAAATTGAAGCCGACAAATTTACTAATTCTAGGTGGGATTACATTTGGTGCTCGGAAATATTTTCGACCAACACTTTATAGATTCAAATATAAATACTAATTATTAACGAAACTACTGGGATCTCACAACTGCCAGTGTTCATATTTTTTTGTTTAAAATAATTAACTTAGTTGCTGCAGCAACAAATTCAACACATGCACGTTAGATTCTCTAGGTAAGCAAGTAAGTCCTTTTATTTCCAAAAATGTGGGTGTCATTTACAGTCTGCCATTTTGGCAGTTTTTTTTTTTCATTTGGTATATTTTTTTTCATTTTTGTAATATTTTCAATGAACGTATAAAGGTAAAAGAGTTTTGTTTATATTACTTACTGTAGAAAGTGAGGGTATACTGTATATACCATATATATAATATCTTTACTATAAATATAGTAAAAATATTTTAATTAACTCCAATTTTTTGTATGAATCTACAATAGGTTAGAATATGAGAATAATATTTTAATTTAAGATTTTTAGTGAAAAAACTAAATTTTACTGATATTAAACTTTTTATTGAAAAATTTATATTTTATTGAAACATTGAGTTTAAGTTAAAAAAAAATCATAGCTTAAATGAAAAATCTAGTTTTTAGTGAAAACTCTAGTTTTAAGCGAAAATTTTGTTTTTAGTCAAAGATAGAGTTTTAGTGAAAACCCGACCAAATCAATAGGGTATAGTCTAGTCTATAGTCTAGTCTATAGTCTACTACTATAGACTAGACTAGTCTATAGTCTAGTCTATAGTCTAGTCTATAGTCTAGTCTATAGTCTAGTCTATAGTCTAGTCTATAGTCTAGTCTATAGTCTAGTCTATAGTCTAGTCTATAGTCTAGTAGTCTAGTCTATAGTCTAGTCTATAGTCTAGTCTATAGTCTAGTCTATAGTCTAGTCTATAGTCTAGTCTATAGTCTAGTCTATAGTCTAGTCTATAGTCTAGTCTATAGTCTAGTCTATAGTCTAGTCTATAGTCTAGTCTATAGTCTAGTCTATAGTCTAGTCTATAGTCTAGTCTATAGTCTAGTCTATTAGTCTATAGTTCTGTCTATAGTCTAGTCTATAGTCTAGTTATAGTCTAGTCTATAGTCTAGTCTATAGTCTAGTCCTATCGTCTAGTCCTAGTCCAGTATGAATCTACAATAGGTTAGAATATGAGAAGAATATTTTAATTTAAGATTTTTAGTGAAAAACTAAATTTTACTGATATTAAACTTTTTATTGAAAAATTTATATTTTATTGAAACATTGAGTTTTAGTTCAAAAAAAAATCATAGCTTAAATGGAAAAAATCTAGTTTTTAGTGAAAACTCTAGTTTTAATCGAAAGATTTTGTTTTAGTCAAAGATAGAGTTTAGTGAAAACCCGACCAAACAATAGGGTATAGTCTAGTCTATAGTCTTCCTAGTCTAGTCTAGTCTATAGTCTAGTCTTAGTCTAGTCTTAGTCTAGTCTATAGTCTAGTCTATAGTCTAGTCTATAGTCTAGTCTATAGTATAGTCTATAGTCTAGTCTATAGTCTAGTCTATAGTCTAGTCTATAGTCTATCAGTCTAGTCTATAGTCTAGTCTATAGTTCTAGTCTATAGTCTAGTCTATAGTCTAGTCTATAGTCTAGTCTATAGTCATTTATAGTCTAGTCTATAGTCTAGTCTATAGTCTAGTCTATAGTCTAGTCCTATAGTCTAGTCTACTAGTCTAGTCTATAGTTAGTCTATAGTCTAGTCTATAGTCTAGTCTATAGTCTAGTCTATAGTCTAGTCTATAGTCTAGTCTATAGTCTAGTCTATAGTCTAGTCTATAGTCTAGTCTATAGTCTAGTCTATAGTCTAGTCTATAGTCTAGTCTATAGTCTAGTCTATAGTCTAGTCTTAGTCTAGTCTATAGTCTAGTCTATAGTCTAGTCTATAGTCTAGTCTATAGTCTAGTCTATAGTCTAGTCTATAGTCTAGTCTATAGTCTAGTCTATAGTCTAGTCTATAGTCTAGTCTATAGTCTAGTCTATAGTCCATCTATAGTCTAGTCTTAGTCTAGTCTATAGTCTAGTCTATAGTCCAGTCTATAGTCAGTCTATAGTCTAGTCTATAGTCTAGTCTATAGTCTAGTCTATAGTCTAGTCTATAGTCTAGTCTATAGTCTAGTCTATAGTCCAGTCTATAGTCTAGTCTATAGTCTAGTCTATAGTCTAGTCCATAGTCTAGTCTATAGTCTAGTCTATAGTCTAGTCTATAGTCTAGTCTATAGTCTAGTCTATAGTCTAGTCTATAGTCTAGTCTATAGTCTAGTCTATAGTCTAGTCTATAGTCTAGTCTATAGTCTAGTCTATAGTCTAGTCTATCTAGTCTATAGTCTAGTCTATAGTCCAGTCTATAGTCTAGTCTATAGTCTAGTCTATAGTCTAGTCCATAGTACAGTCTATAGTCTAGTCTATAGTCTAGTCTATAGTCTAGTCCATAGTCTAGTCTATAGTCTAGTCTATAGTCTAGTCTATAGTCTAGTCTATAGTCTAGTCTATAGTCTAGTCTATAGTCTAGTCTATAGTCTAGTCTATAGTCTAGTCTATAGTCTAGTCTATAGTCTAGTCTATAGTCTAGTCTATAGTCTAGTCTATAGTCTAGTCTATAGTCTAGTCTATAGTCTAGTCTATAGTCTAGTCTATAGTCTAGTCTATAGTCTAGTCTATAGTCTAGTCTATAGTCTAGTCTATAGTCTAGTCTATAGTCTAGTCTATAGTCTAGTCTATAGTCTAGTCTATAGTCTAGTCTATAGTCTAGTCTATAGTCTAGTCTATAGTCTAGTCTATAGTCTAGTCTATAGTCTAGTCTATAGTCTAGTCTATAGTCTAGTCTATAGTCTAGTCTATAGTCTAGTCTATAGTCTAGTCTATAGTCTAGTCTATAGTCTAGTCTATAGTCTAGTCTATAGTCTAGTCTATAGTCTAGTCTATAGTCTAGTCTATAGTCTAGTCTATAGTCTAGTCTATAGTTTAGTCTATAGTCTAGTAGTCTATAGTCTAGTCTATAGTCTAGTCTATAGTCTAGTCTATAGTCTAGTCTATAGTCTAGTCTATAGTCTAGTCTATAGTCTAGTCTATAGTCTAGTCTATAGTCTAGTCTATAGTCTAGTCTATAGTCTAGTCTATAGTCTAGTCTATAGTCTAGTCTATAGTCTAGTCTATAGTCTAGTCTATAGTCTAGTCTATAGTCTATAGTCTAGTCTATAGTCTAGTCTATAGTCTAGTCTATAGTCTAGTCTATAGTCTAGTCTATAGTCTAGTCTATAGTCTAGTCTATAGTCTATAGTCTAGTCTATAGTCTAGTCTATAGTCTAGTCTATAGTCTAGTCTATAGTCTAGTCTATAGTCTAGTCTATAGTCTAGTCTATAGTCTAGTCTATAGTCTAGTCTATAGTCTAGTCTATAGTCTAGTCTATAGTCTAGTCTATAGTCTAGTCTATAGTCTAGTCTATAGTCTAGTCTATAGTCTAGTCTATAGTCTAGTCTATAGTCTAGTCTATAGTCTAGTCTATAGTCCAGTCTATAGTCTAGTCTATAGTCTAGTCTATAGTCTAGTCTATAGTCCAGTCTATAGTCTAGTCTATAGTCTAGTCTATAGTCTAGTCTATAGTCTAGTCTATAGTCTAGTCTATAGTCTAGTCTATAGTCTAGTCTATAGTCCAGTCTATAGTCTAGTCTATAGTCTAGTCTATAGTCTAGTCCATAGTCTAGTCTATAGTCTAGTCTATAGTCTAGTCTATAGTCTAGTCTATAGTCTAGTCTATAGTCTAGTCTATAGTCTAGTCTATAGTCTAGTCTATCTAGTCTATAGTCTAGTCTATAGTCTAGTCTATAGTCTAGTCTATAGTCTAGTCTATAGTCTAGTCTATAGTCTAGTCTATAGTCCAGTCTATAGTCTAGTCTATAGTCTAGTCTATAGTCTAGTCCATAGTACAGTCTATATCTAGTCTATAGTCTAGTCTATAGTCTAGTCTATAGTCTAGTCTATAGTCTAGTCTATAGTCTAGTCTATAGTCTAGTCTATAGTCTAGTCTATAGTCTAGTCTATAGTCTAGTCTATAGTCTAGTCTATAGTCTAGTCTATAGTCTAGTCTATAGTCTATAGTCTAGTCTATAGTCTAGTCTATAGTCTAGTCTATAGTCTAGTCTATAGTCTAGTCTATAGTCTAGTCTATAGTCTAGTCTAGTCTAGTCTATAGTCTAGTCTTTAGTCTAGTCTATAGTCTAGTCTATAGTCTAGTCTATAGTCTAGTCTATAGTCTAGTCTATAGTCTAGTCTATAGTCTAGTCTATAGTCTAGTCTATAGTCTAGTCTATAGTCTAGTCTATAGTCTAGTCTATAGTCTAGTCTATAGTCTAGTCTATAGTCTAGTCTATAGTCTAGTCTATAGTCTAGTCTATTGTCTAGTCTATAGTCTAGTCTATAGTCTAGTCTATAGTCTAGTCTATAGTCTAGTCTATAGTCTAGTCTATAGTCTAGTCTATAGTCTAGTCTATAGTCTAGTCTATAGTCTAGTCTATAGTCTAGTCTATAGTCTAGTCTATAGTCTAGTCTATGTCTAGTCTATAGTCTAGTCTATAGTCTAGTCTATAGTCTAGTCTATAGTCTAGTCTATAGTCTAGTCTATAGTCTAGTCTATAGTCTAGTCTATAGTCTAGTCTATAGTCTAGTCTATAGTCTAGTCTATAGTCTAGTCTATAGTCTAGTCTATAGTCCAGTCTATAGTCTAGTCTATAGTCTAGTCTATAGTCTAGTCTATAGTCCAGTCTATAGTCTAGTCTATAGTCTAGTCTATAGTCTAGTCTATAGTCTAGTCTATAGTCTAGTCTATAGTCTAGTCTATAGTCCAGTCTATAGTCTAGTCTATAGTCTAGTCTATAGTCTAGTCCATAGTCTAGTCTATAGTCTAGTCTATAGTCTAGTCTATAGTCTAGTCTATAGTCTAGTCTATAGTCTAGTCTATAGTCTAGTCTATAGTCTAGTCTATAGTCTAGTCTATAGTCTAGTCTATAGTCTAGTCTATAGTCTAGTCTATAGTCTAGTCTATAGTCTAGTCTATAGTCCAGTCTATAGTCTAGTCTATAGTCTAGTCTATAGTCTAGTCCATAGTACAGTCTATAGTCTAGTCTATAGTCTAGTCTATAGTCTAGTCCATAGTCTAGTCTATAGTCTAGTCTATAGTCTAGTCTATAGTCTAGTCTATAGTCTAGTCTATAGTCTAGTCTATAGTCTAGTCTATAGTCTAGTCTATAGTCTAGTCTATAGTCTAGTCTATAGTCTAGTCTATAGTCTAGTCTATAGTCTAGTCTATAGTCTAGTCTATAGTCTAGTCTATAGTCTAGTCTATAGTCTAGTCTATAGTCTAGTCTATAGTCTAGTCTATAGTCTAGTCTATAGTCTAGTCTATAGTCTAGTCTATAGTCTAGTCTATAGTCTAGTCTATAGTCTAGTCTATAGTCTAGTCTATAGTCTAGTCTATAGTCTAGTCTATAGTCTAGTCTATAGTCTAGTCTGTAGTCTAGTCTATAGTCTAGTCTATAGTCTAGTCTATAGTCTAGTCTATAGTCT